>NC_046159.1:11739947-11907447 GCF_011064425.1 Rattus rattus
TCTCTCCACCTTAAACACAAATGAAGTTCTCTCCATTTTAAACACAGTCTGGCACCCACAGAAGGTCATTTATGAAGATCAGTTTAAGGCACCGCCAAGGTCAAAGTTTGCGATTAGACATTCAGGATCGATCCTGTCGCTGCTCCAGTTCTAGGCCTCCCTCACAGGGCTCCGGAGCTCTCCAGCTTCACCCTGTTTGAATTGAAGAGGAAGTTCCCCATTTCACTTAAAACAAATTTACAGCTTCTCACCAGGAAATAAAACAGGTCGCCTTCCCTCAAATTAGTCGGAATTGAGAAAGGTGTGGAACCCACATGCAAAAAGGATCTCAGCATATCGTCAAGAGAAGCACGAGGAAGCAGTCCCAGAGACTGGGCACCCTCTCTGTGGTGCTAAGGAATGACGCCCTAGCACCCTCTCTGTGTGAAAATGTGCAGCACCAAGGCTGCTGCACAAAACACAGCCCCCCCCAAAAAAAACTTCAAGTCTCAGACGCCGTGTGTGTTGGTATTTAAATTGACTGTGCATGGGAAGGGGAAGGTATCACAGTCAGAGGCCGTGGGCCTTATTGATTCTTATAGACACAACTCTCAGACAGAACTGTCTTCCTCACAGCCCAGGGATCAGGAGCTCAGACTCCTTCAAGACATGGGTTCATTGCCAGTTGCTGTCTGTGTGATGTCACTGTCTATGTGTGATGTTACTATCTATGTGTGATGTCACTGTCTATGTGTCATGTCGCTGTCTATGTGTGATGTCACTGTGTGATGTCACTGTCTGTGTGATGTCACTGTCTGTGTGATGTCACTGTCTTGTGATGTCACTGTCTGTGTGATGTCACTGTCTATGTGTGATGTCACTGTGTGATATTGCACAGTAAACCAAACCAAATGCAATGCAATTGATATTTGGATAATTTGGATTTTTATAATTATTTGTATTATTTAGAGACTCTGTTTATGTGGGGGGGGGGATTGGGTGGGTAAGTGTGATGGATATGTGGAAGCCCAAGTTCTCATAACCTGGAAGAGGGTGTTGGATCTCTCTGGAGCTGGAGTTACATGTGGTTGTGAGCAGCCTGGGTGTTGGGAGCTGACCTAGGATCCTCTGTGAAAGCAGTATGTGCTCTTAAGTCCTGAGCCATCCCTCCAAGCTCTTGGTTTTGCTTTGTTTGTTTCTGAGACAATCTCATATACTCCAGACCATCCTCAAACTGTCTATAAAATCAAGGCTGGCCTTGAATGCCCCCCACACACACCCACACACCCCTGCTTCTACCTTCCAAGTGCATCTCGTCCATTAGAGGTGCATGCCAACATGCTCAGCCTGACAATTTTCTTACATTTTATATTAAATGGACATGATTTGATGCATACTCATTATTATAAGAGGAATTTAATAAAAGTCCCAGTAGTTCTGTTTTACTTTGGATCAGTAAGTAACAATCTGCCTCACGATTTCAAAAGTCTATGCTGACCAATGTAGTACTCACAGATGAAGTTAACAGTGAACTAAGACAAATGGAAAGTGTGTGCGTGTGTGTGTGTGTGTGTGTAAGTCGGAAGTCAGTCTTGGCTGTTACGCCTTCCACTCTGATTTTTCAGATGGGGTCTCTAACTAGCCCCTAACCCACACGGGGGTTAGGGTGTCTGGTCAGCAAGCCCAGTGGCCCACTTGTCCCAGCTTTCTCTCCTAAGTGCTGGAATTACTAACACAACACCGTGACTAATTTGTGCTTCGGGAAGGTGGGTGGGAGGAGTGCACACGCGCACAGACACACTTGCCCGAAAGAGCATTTTGGGTACTGAATGTGGATCCTCCCGTTTGCAAGGCAAGTGCTTTACCCAAACTGAGTGATCTATGCCTGCAGCCCTCACAGGTTTGGAGAGGAAGAGGCTTGTTCAGCGTGTGGAAAGGCCCTGTTTTGATGAGCACTGCTCTGGGCTCTGAGGGGATTGCTGCCAGAGACTCTAAGTGGCTTGGGACTATTCTCTAGTTTTAGGGAAGAGTGACCCATTACTGAGTCATAGATTCTGGCAAAGCACACAGGGCTTGAGCCAGAGACAAGGGTCTCACTGCTATAAGACAGCAAGCAGCACGCGCTTTCTGTGTTTTTCTGCCAGTTTTCTACAAACCTCAGACTCTCCAGGGCTGACCCAGGGAGGAGAGGTGGACAGACATGCTCGCTGGAGGAGGAACACTGGGATTGGAGAATTTGTCCCTTTCAGAGGCCCTGGAGATAAGGTTGGTCCTGCTCCAGGGGGAGACATTACCTCATGTCTCCAAGGTTGCATGCTGCAAACAAAACCCCTAACAACCAGCCCAGGAGAAACTGCCAGAGCCTCATGTTTTCGTGACAATCATGGTCTCTCCTAGGGTCCTGCAGTAGCCGGCCCACTCCCAGTCTAGGGATTGGTAACAGACTGCTTCGCGCCATCAGAGAAACTGTTGCTAGTAGCCTTACCTGTGCCTCCTTCCCATGGTTGGCCCTTGTGCTCACTACTCCAATCCCTCCTGTTGTTACCAGCACCCCGTCTTAGTTCTCACTGCTTTCCTGAAGGCTGAACGGAGTCTCCCAGTAAACTACCAAGCAGTTTCCTCAAAGTGCGAATACCTAACTCAGGGATGCTTACGCCTCGAGAAAAGCCAAGGACATAGTTTTGCCTGGGCCAATACAACCCGGGGTCTCCCTGAACAGGGCTTCGTGACTCTGGGTCTGTCAGCTGCCACAAGGCTACTGCAGGGGATTTCACCCTTTTCATCTCTTTGTTTCTAGCCTTGGCTCCGGTCTTCCTTCCTTTCTTTTCTTCTTTTGTTTTTCCCCTTGCCGCCCTGGCTGGACCGATGCTGCCTATGTAGTCCAGGCTGGCCCAGACCTTGCAACAATCCTCTCATGTCTCTCTGCTGAGCACTGGGATTGCAGACTTGCATGGCCACACTGGGCTTGCTCTTTACGGCCTGGCTGTGCCTCGAGATTTTGCCTTGTGAGGTGTTCTGAAGAAGGAAAGATAAAGATTCCGAGGTCTACCCACACGAAGGTTTGTAAAGAGCCAGCACCACTTGGGCTTTCTGGGGACTGTGCCAGTGCATCAGAATGAGTGCCTGAGAACAGAAGCAGGGATTCGAAGATGGAAGGGTCTAACGGGGGGGGGGGGGGGGATCCCGGAAGGCTCACTCTCCACCTCCAAATAAGATGGTGTGATGGATACACGAATAGACATCCCTCATTGTTGTCTGGATTCCAGGGGTGCTCATTCCTGGAAGCCAGCTTGTCCCTATGCTATCCCTTATAATGTGGAGCACAGTAACCAGCCACGTCACTTCCTGATGGTATGGAACACGACTAAGAACATACCAGAAGGAAGGGAGACATGTTGGGGGGAAGATCACATGCAGGAGATGGTTGCTATGCTGACGTAGTTAACTCTAAATATGCCAGGATCTAAGTGACCCTCATACAACGCATGGTGGGAGGAGGTACATGAACATGTGCCTAATTTTGATGTAAATAACTGAATTTTAGGTAGAAGATATCAATAGATTTCTGAAGAAACAGTCTGTGTGGGAAAAAAACGTTGGATGCGTGAAGGAATATGGGAAGACCCTTCTTTGAAGGAGAATTAAAATGCAACAGAATAAGAGAAGAAACGAATATCCCTTCTAATACAATGCCTTTGCCAAGTTACATTAGAAAAAAAATTTCCTGTCACTGACAAGCTAAAGAAAGTGGCATTTGTATTCTCCGACAGTGCCGTATGTATGTGGAATGGATTTAGGTATGTGGGGAGGGGAGGGAGGAACTAGAAGAGAGAGTGCTGTACACAGAGAATAAGGAATAGGGAAACATCAAACACTTTGCTCTACATAACCGTTACTAAGAGCGATCGTGTTAGCGTCTCAAGGAGAGAGACATGCTGACAGAGGGTCTGAGCTTCAGCCCGGGCTCCCGGGTTGTCATGGAATGAGAATCATGATCTCAGACTGCAGCCAAGCAGAGCTCAGCTCCATTACGGCCACGCAGCTCTTAGCCTTCGGACTGTGAATTGATCACGTAGGATATCCTCAGATTTCAGAACACAGTAGTAAAATTGCAGAGTCCTCGGAAATGTGCGCGGTCGTCAAAAACCGCAAATGCTGGCTGAATTGAGTTCGCTCAGAGTTTCACAAAAAGAATTCAACCAAGGCTGGTCATGGCACCACAGGCCTTTAACCTCAGCACCCAGAAGGCAGAGCTAGGTGGGTCGGTATCAGTTCAAGGACAGCTTGGTCTACATAGGGAGTTCTAGGCCAGCCAGAGTATATACTGAAACCTTGTTTAAAAAGAGAGAAAAGCCAATCAAGGATGCTTGTCACTCAAGGAAATCTAAACATTTGTCATGAAGCTTCCTTCGTGTGGACTCGATTTTTAATTACCCTTTACAGATTCTTGAGACTTGCCCTTCATGGGGCAGAGGACGCAGGTGGATGATAGAATGCTTGCCTAACACATGGAGTTCCCTGGGACTGCTGCTCAGTACTGGGAAAGAAAATCACCTTTCTTCCTGGAGAAAATTAGTCACCTCTTGAATTAACTCAAGGCCACTGCCTGTCTGAACCGGCTGAAGCTAACCACCCTGGACATATGACCATGACTGTCCAGCTTGCAATAAAGCCAGCAAGGAAGAAACCCCTCCAGAAACCATAAGAAGTCTATGAGGTGTTAAAGAATTATGAATCACCCTTGGCACATACCAGCGAGATTGCTGGAAAACCTTTGGAGGCCAAGAAATGAGGGAGACGAGGTGAGAGTCTACATGGTCTGACATTGAGGGATAACTGGGCTAACATATACTGAGCTCTGATAGCCTTTTAATGAACTCACCGATTAAATGCTTCCTTTTATCATGGCTTAACAAATCGTTTGGTACGTTAACATTGTTCTCATGTATCACAGCACTGAGCAAATGGGTGACAATGCTTGGTGTGTCGTCAGAGTTCCCCAATTGATGGGAATAAAGGGCCATATTTAGCTTCCTCAGAAGGGCTCCTTCCCTGGGGAGACACAGCACACATACCTTAGAAACAACAGTGCAAGCAGATGAAGCCCATTCGTTCTCAGCCCACTTCCCTGAGAAACTTGGAAGCAGTTATCTATTGCTTTGAATCACTGTTTCTTTTATTTCGTTTATTTCTGTCTTATTCCCCTTCCTCATCCTCAGACTTGTGTTGAATTGAAATTTTTAGGTAGTTTATAAACCTCGAGATACTTTAAGACACAAACCTTAGCAGCCGCTATGGGGGAAGAGAAAAGCAATCCTACAGGAGGGCTCAGGGTCTCAGAAAAAACAGGAAGCTAGTGGCCAAGCTGATTGTTTAAGAGGTCTCAAAGAGGGACTCAATTAACGTCTACGAAAAGAAAGCCCAACGCAAGCTTTAATGTAAGAACATGGCTTCATCAAGCAGATGTTAGGAGTTCTGGGTTGCTGCGCAATGTGTGGAGGTATGGAGGGGGGAATTGCACTGGGGACCTAACATGAGCTGGAAAGTGCATAATTGCCTTGCGTGCTCATTTTTCTCCATTTTCATTGTTGCGGGGGAGGATGAAGAAGCTTGGCAGAGAGGCTTCCTGAGTCACACACTAATCAGTAGTAGAAATAAACTAGAATTCAAGCATCCTGACTCATAATTTATGGTCACATCTCCTTGGTCACTGTTAAGAATCCGTTACATCCACATGCTAAATGGAGGCTTGAATTGAGTGCTGGCATTTGAGACTGAAATGAGAAAGACACATGAGAGTGGAGGCAAGTGTGAACTGGTGTGATAGTGTGAGAACGGAGGGAAGTGTGAGCATGGAGGGAAGTGTGAACTGGTGTGATAGTGTGAGAGTGGAGGGAAGTGTGAGCATGGGGGGAAGTGTGAACTGGTGTGATAGTGTGAGAATGGAGGGAAGTGTGAGCCAGCGTGATAGAGTGAGAGTAGAAGGAAGTGTGAACTGGTGGTAGAGTGAGAGTAGAAGGAAGTGTGAACTGGTGTGGTAGAGTGAGAGGAGAGGGAAGTGTGAACTGGTGTGATAGTGTGAGAATGGAGGGAAGTGTGAGCATGGGGGGAAGTGTGAACTGGTGTGATAGTGTGGAGAACGGAGGAAGGTGAGCATGGAGGGAAGTGAACTGGTGTGTGGTGAGAATGGAGGGAAGTGGGAGGGGGAAGTGTGAACTGGTGTGATGGAGGTGAGAATGGAGGGAAGTGTGAACTGGTGTGATAGAGTGAGAGAGAGAGAGAAGTGTGAACTGGTGGTGATGGAGAGAAGGAGTATGTGAACTGGTGTGGTCCATGAGAGATTGAAGGAAGTATGAACTGAACACACACACACACACACACACACACACACACACACACTTCCACACACACACACACACACACACACATATGCACACACACACACACATACACACACACACACACACACACACACACAAACACATGGTGGGGAGAGATTGTGGAGAGAATGGAAATTATCCCTTTTTCATTCTGGAAGTCCAGAAACCTGAACAGAGACCCAAAGGGTAAAGCTGGGGTTTGTCAGTGTGGCTACCCTCCCAAGGAGCATCTACTTCCTGCCTCTGTTTTGGTATCCAGCGGGCTGTTCCTCAGCTCCCGAGACTCCTCCATCTTTATTGTCAGAAATACCTTATGTTTTTCTGAGAGGCTTCACTCTCCTTGACTCCCTCCACCCTCTATGCTAACTTTTATCTCTCCACACTTCAAGGATCTACATTACCTAATTGGGCCAACAATACGATCCAGAATATTTTTAAAAAATTTTCATATCTTTGTGAATATAGTGTGTATACGTGTGTGTGTGTACATGTGTGTGTGTGTACACGTGTGTGTATGTGTGCTGGGCAAGCATGTGTGCATCTGTGTCCACATGCAGAGGGGAACATGTGCATGTGGGTGCTGTGGAGGTCAGAGGCAGTGTGCCGAGAGTCTTTCAATGTTCTGTCACATTACTGGTTGAGGTAGGGTCTCTTGGCTGAATGCAGAGCTCACTGCTGTTAAGTCCTGGCTGGCCATCAAGCTAGACACCACGTGATACCTCTGTCACAGTCTTCCCAGTCAGGTGGGCCACCATACCCACCCAGTGTTCACAAAGGCTCTGGAGATTGGCATCTGGCTCTCAGCTTGTTGCTTGTGCAGCAACTGCATTAAGCCTTGAGCCGACTCATGAGCCCTGATTTCCTTACCTTGAGACCAGCGTTGGGTATTTATAGCTTACAGGGATTTAAATGTGAATGCCTTTGGAGCAGG
Organism: Rattus rattus; assembly: GCF_011064425.1. Classification (NCBI taxonomy): domain Eukaryota; kingdom Metazoa; phylum Chordata; class Mammalia; order Rodentia; family Muridae; genus Rattus; species Rattus rattus. The sequence goes on from NC_046159.1 coordinate 11,747,238, forward strand.
GGCTTATCTTGCTATAGACAGACAGACGAAACAAACCAGGGAGGACTCCTAATGTATTGCAACAGAAGGACCAGGAGTTCAAGGCCAGCCTCAGACACTTACTGAATTGTAGTCCAGAATGGGCTATATGATATCCTGTCTCAAAAGAAAAAAAAAAAAAGACACACAGAAAAACGGAGACATTCAGAGAGGAGCCTTCATGGAACACTCATGTCGAAAAATGGAAAAATGTTGAATCTTAGTTAATAATGCAGTTTCGGGTCCTGTCTTTTCACAGTTAGTTTTCAACTTGGATAAAAACGCTTCCTTTTAGCTGATGTACTGGTTCAGCCACACCATTGACTTGAAAACTAGCAATTTCCACTTGGAACAAAAAAAGGCCCTGGGTTTAATCCCCTTGCTTTAAAAAAGAGAGAGAATCTTTTCTCCCATGTTCTTAAATTTTCTATTTATTTATGTCAGTACAGAAAATGTGATTTTTTTTTCAGTAGCAGTTTTAGGAGCGTATGCAAATGCTTGCCATAAACCACAGATATACAAATGATGTTTCTAGAAACTTGGGGTGTTAGTAATGGAGAAAATAATTTCTCCTTAAACCCCCCTCCCATCATTTAGGTGGTGGTGGTGGTGGTGCACGCCTTTAATCCCAGCAGTCCGGAGACAGATTTCTGAGTTCAAAGCCAACCTAGTCTACAAAGCAATTTCCACATCAGGGCTATACAGAGAAACCCTGTCTCGAAAAAATTTTTCCCCATGGTGCACTGTTTTATATTGTCTAAAAACCGTTTTTAAAGGTTTCTATGGATTTTTATAGCACCAGTGTTGGCTCTGGAGTTCTATGCAAATCCAGAGGAGGACTTTCCTATCTGGTACACACCATGAAGCCCCCAAACAATTTTCTCTATGAACTAAAATTATAGTGTTTGACCATAGGCACCTAACTAACTAAGAACAGATACCACTGTGAATTATCCCAGATAATACTCAAGGTGCCGAGGAGATGGCTTCTTTCGCAAAGTACCTCCTACAGAAGCATGGATCCTGAGTGTAAATCCCTACATGAAAGCCAGGCCTGAGGGGTGCATCTATGACCCCGGTGCTGGTGGGGGGCTGGCAGATGGAATCCTGGAGTTTGCTGGCCAGTGTAGCCACATCAGTGGTACTCAGGTGCAGTAGGAGATCCTCTATCCACAGGAGATACAGAGAATGGTAGAGGAAGACACTCGATATTAATTTCTGCCCTCCATATTTAACATGTACCTATGGTTGTACATATGCACATACAACAAAAACCACCTATCATTTCAACAACAGATACTATGATTCTTTAACCTAATGAAATACAATAGAGAATCTATTTGGCTTAAATAGATAAGCCAAATTACATATGTTTACATGGACACAGTAATTCATTTATATTCTCTCTCTCTCTCTCTCTCTCTCTCTCTCTCTCTCTCTCTCAACACACACACACACACACACACACACACACACACACACACACACAAGGTCTTTCTATGTAGCACAGACTGGCTTCCAGCTAGCTCACTGTCTCTCTGTTTCAGCATCCCAAAGGTAAGGATTATGGATATACAGTCTCACACCAATTTGAAAATTTTAAATACTGTGCAGAGCACAAAAAGAAAAAAAAACCGCAGACACCACTTATCATCACTCTATGTTACAGAATCAGTCTTGAAAACCACACGTGTCAACAGCTTGGTCCCCAACAGACATCTCGGTTTTAAGGGGGTAAGAACACCAGGCTGCACACTCTGGTTGGAGAAAATAGGTGTGTCTGAAGAGAACATTGGAACACTGACCCATTTCTTTCCTTCTTTCTTTCAATCTATCTATCTATCTATCTATCTATCTATCTATCTATCTATCTATCTATCTGTCATGTATCTATCTAAGTTCTAAGTATCTATGTATCTATCTTCTATCTGTATATCTATCTATCTACCTACCTATCTATTTATCTATTATCTATCTATCTATCTATCTATCTATCTATCTATCTATCTATCTATCGTCTATCTCTGCTTCCTGACTTTCACAAAGAGAGTAGATTTATTCCACCACAGGTTCCTTGCTGTGATTTCTTACTTCATCACGAGCCCAAAGCAATGACATCTAAATCCAGGAGTCAAATTAAGTCTTTCCTCTTATTGTAAACCCTCTCTCTCTCTCTCTCTCTCTCTCTCTCTCTCTCTCTCTCTCTCTCTCTCTCTGTATGTGTGTCAGTGTATGGGGTATGTGCACATGATTGCAGGTGCCCTCAGAGACTAGAAGATGGTTTCAGATCCCCTGGAGCTAGAGTTCCAGTTGTGAGTCATCCGAGGTGGGTGCTAGGCACTGAACTTTGGTTTTCTGCAAGAGCTGTATACACGCTCTTAACACTGAGCCATCTACCCAGTCTCAAGTCTGGCCTCTAGAAACTGATTGTCTCGTGTATTTTTCATAGCAACGGAGAGCTAAACAGTGCCTATCGTTTATGTAAAGTGTAAACCACATGCAAAATAGACTCTCATCTTGTTAATAGTCGTGGACACATGAACAGTAAAAGGACAAAAATATCTATAGGAATGACATGTGTGAATTTCCAACGGTGTCTATTTTCGGGTAATCTGAAGACCTGTGGTTCTGACTTATTTTTAGCTTTATATTTAAAATGTGGGGCTAGGGAGATGGTTCTGTTGGTAAAGAGCGTGCTGCACAAGCATAAAGAGCTGAGTTTCAATCTCCAGCATGCATGTAGTACTCAGGCTTGGTGATGTGTGTCTTTAACCGCAGCACCGCGTGGCAGAGGGTGCAGGAGAAGGTGGGTCCAGGCATTCTATGGGCCAGACAGTCAAGATGAAGGTGAGAAGCTCCAGGTTCGGTGAGAGATTTCGTCTCAGAAATCAAGTAGAATGTGATACCATGTGTATTTTCCAATTTAAATTATAAAACGCAGTGGGATTTCCTGCATTCAGAGTTGCACGACTGCCACTACGATCAATTATAAAGCAGTATATTTCAAAGGAGACCATGTTCCCACTCACACACACACTAGCTCCTGCCACTGTGCTGCAGCCCTAGGAACCGCTAACTGACTTCCCATCTCTCCCAATTTGACTGTTCTGGGCATCTTTTGTAAGCGCGATCACGGGTTATATGATTTTTCACGATTGGCTTCTTTCACTTAACATGGCTTTCCAAGTCCAGCTCAGCTCTAATATGTTTCAGCACTTCGCAGTTTTAGTGGCCAGATAATATTGTATTTCCTTGGCTAGATCATTTTTAATTCATTCGCCAGTTGGTAGGTGTTTTGATTGTTTCAATTTTTGGGATAATGAAGAATACCACCCTGAACATCTGTGTACCTCTTCTTCCGTGGACTGATGTTGACTTTGCCTAGCAGAGAAGCGGTGCATACGGGACAGCCTGAGGACCGTCAAAGCACTCGCCAAAGCAAAGGCATCATGTTACATTCCAGAGGGTTGGAAATTTGTCACATCCTCCCTAACAGGTGTCTTTATCTAATTCTTTTAACTGCAACCATCCTGTTGAGTGGGAAGTGGTATCTCATTGTGGTTTTGATTGACATTTCTCTGATGGCTAATGACATACATATTTTCATATGCTAATTTCTTCTAATTAATTTTTATAATAAAAAAATCCTTCAAACAAACTCTGCAAGTTAAACATCGATAAGGAGGATGGTACACAGGCTGTGTGTCATCGATGTGATTGGTTGTTGAAAACAGAATAATTTTTTTTAAAGATTTCATTTTATTTATGTATTTATTTATGGATGTGCTCATTTATTTACTCACTCATTCCTGTGTGTGTGTGTGTGTGTGTGTGTGTGTGTGTGTGTGTGTGTGTTTGTACTTGCCCACAAAGGCAAGAAGAAGGCTTTGTATCCCCTGGGTCTGGAGTTAGAGGCAACTGTGGATTTTCCATGTGGGTGGTGGGAACTGAGCTGCACTCCTCTGAAAGAGAAGCAGGTACTTAGCGAACTTTTCACCCTCTGATACAGTGTCTCTCAACCTGTGGGCCATGATCCCTTTGGCCAACCGCTCCCTCCAAAAATATTTACATTACGATTCACAAGAGTAGCGAAATCATTGCTATGAAGTGGCAACAAAAGTAATTTTGTGGTCGAGGGGTCAACACAACATGAGAGACTGAATTAAAGGGTCTCCACTTTAGGAACCCTGAGAACCATTGCAACAGAATGATCTACTCCTTAAGAAGAATACATAGTTTCCAGGATACATATGTGGGACAAAAGCGCAGAGAACATACAGCAAGTGTTTCCCTCAGCTACTGAAAGGGGGCGGGGCTGCTAGCACACTGTTCATGTAACTACGCTAAATCCGTCCGACAGCATACACTCTGCAATTGGAGGGGCTCTGAGGCTGTGAGCACCAAAGGTGAGTCCCTGTAACTGCCACGCTGTGACACACAAGGCGGCCTGTTAGAAACAGCAGGTCAGAGGGGCGGGTGCTCTCCCTTGATATCTTCAAATGGAGAGGTCCTGAAATCTAGGACAGAAGTTAGAAGAGAAGGACTGTTCTGAAACTGTATTGTTAAAATCACGCCTGGTCTTTATCAAAGGATGCCACCGTTCAAGTTTGCTTAAGGTTTTCAGAAATGATTTATTAAGTCAGTTCGGATCAGTTATTCCCTTCCTCCTGGAGAGTAATGGTGGTGCCAGAAAATTCAGTGACCATGAACAGACCGTGAACAAACCTGCACCGGGGGCTGTGTGGGGGCCACGGCTGGTCAGAACTAGAAAAGCGATCCCATCTGTCTCCTAATCCATGTTCATCCTCCCAAACGCTGTTCCCCGTCGAAGAGGGAAATCCCCATGTGAACACAGGAAAGGGGACCTGGAGCATCAGCAAAGCTCTAAGACAAGACAGCAAGCAAAGTAGCTTTCTCACATCTTCAGTATGAGGAAGGGTCAGGGCGAGAGTCAAGGAAGAGAATTTCACAGGGGGGAGAAAGAGGTAGGGGGAGTAAGAAAGTCACAACAGGAAAGCGAAGATGAACAGGGAGGCAGAGAGGAACGTGGAGAAATGCATCCACCCAGCAGGGTGCAGCTAGGGCTGCAGCTATTCAAGGGTGTGGACATTTGAATGAGACACGCTCCCCATAGGTTCCGGTATTTGGACATTTGGTCACCATGTTGATAAAGCCGCTTCCCCATCTCAGAGCAGAGCTGAATTCACTGACTCTAAGGTGATAGGATATGGCCTGGTATAGACCATGCACAGACTCAGGCCTCGTGGCCAGTGGCCACCTCACAGCTCACATTACAGTGAGTCTTTCTCTGTCAAACACAACCGGTCCAGCTCACAGGGGATGGTTGGGAAGGGCTCAGAGAGGAATTAGACAACTATAATTCCGCACCCTTGAAAGACGATATGGAGGCCCTGGAAACAGGCTGTTCCAACGCAATCATTGAAGCCTTGTGAAAAATCTTTGACCCCACTATTTTCTTCTGACTGTCCCCTGATCTTGTTGGTTTTTATTATTTAATTGAATTCCTTCAAATTCCTTTCTCTTTTCTCTTTTCTTTTTTAATTTTTTCAAAACCCTTCTTTTCTCTTTCCCTGTTCCCTTTAAATATTGTATTGTTACTTTAAATTTTAATAGTTTTCAACCTTTCCGTATTATTGTTATTGTTATTGTTTGAGACAGGATCTCACGATGTAGACCAGGCTAGCCTCAAACTCACAGAGATCCCTCTGCCTCTGCCTTCTGAGTGCTGAGATTAGAGATCGGGGCTATACATCCAACTATTTGCTATTCTATTTGTCCTTTTCCTTTTCGGTCAATTTTGCTTGGTAATTGTTATTTAATTTTTTTCTGTATATGTGTACACATTGTTATTCTTGCTGAGATTTGTCTCTCCTCTTTGGACAGCAAAAAACCAAGAACTTGTAGAAACACATGGCGACAGAACAGTGTACACAGTGCACTTAAGTATAGAAACACGTTGAGATGGGACATTTCACTTTTATGCAAGTGGTTCACTGTGGAAGGGGGACCTGGGGAATTTCGGGAGTGAGCTGGTAAGGTAGAATAGCCAAATTAGTGAGTTCCAGGTTCAGTGAGAGACTATGCCTCAATATATAAGGCATACAGAGGTCAAGGAAATTATGTTGCACCTCTACACACAGACTTACAGACACAGGAACACACAGGCACACACACAGGTACTTGTATGTACACTCGCATATGTACATGCATACATACACATGCATATCAAACACACCCACATACAAAAACCGAAACATTTTAACATGTTAGTACAGGTAACAATCTCCAGACTAGTGCACTAATAGCTCAGAAGATGAAGAACTGACTCGTGGTATTATACCAAAGGAAACCCTTTCCTCATGGCAAAAACCAGATTGACAGAGTGAACAGACAGCCTCTAGATGGGGAGAAAAATCTGTCAGTAGTCACTCATCTGTCAGAGCAGCAGTGTCCAGAATTTAAAATGTTAACCCTAGCACTCAGGAGGCAGAGACAGGCAGATCTCGGAGTTCAAGGCCAGCCCAATTTACAGAGTGAGTTCCGGACAACCAGGACTATACAGAGAAACCCTGTCTCAAAAAAACCCAACCCAACCCAAACCAACCAAACAATCATCAACATACTTGGACATTGGATGGGTTGCCAGGTTAAACAAAGCAAGGCAGATGCAGAGAGGCATGCCCTGTGTGTTCCCTTTATGTGTGGCATCTAGAGTAAACAAAAAGGTTGGCCTAGAAGTTGTGGGGAACTGCTAGGAAACGTGGGGACAAGAAGGATGTGGAGGAAAAGCTGGCAACTGGACAGGCAGATCCAACCAGCACACAATCCAAGTGTTATGGAATGAAATGACACTCGTGACACACATAACTAATATGCCTTAATAATAATGAATCCAAAAACAATGAGAGGGGACACTGAGCTCACCAGAAGTCCTATGAACGTAGGAAGAAAAGGTACCCTGCTTCTGGTTCCCATGCTGCAGATAACAGCATGTGTGTGTATTTAAAGCACTTGGACATGTCCTAAGTACAGGTTGATTTCATTCATATCCTACACGGACGACACAGAGGTAAGGTCCATGGACTCAGCTGAGGAAGGAAAAGAAAAATATCATCAATGTTTTTCCTTAACTCCTTTCCTCCACCTTCAGTGTTTTCAAATCTAGTCAAATCAGCTTGCAAATTAGCGGGAAAACTAGCTTCTGGCTTAGACAGTTTCTCACAAAAGGAAAACCACATACAAACCTCGTAGGACTGAAGCAAGTACTAAGCATGACTAAAGGAAGGATGACAGGCTAAGTCAGAAATTATTAGCACACCCTTCATGGATGACAGCCTCCCAGAACGCACACTGCCAAGAGGAAGCCATCGTAGCAATGATTCTGAGGTACATGATTTCCCATTTTAGGAGGACAGAGCGAGGTCTGTCCATGAAAGTCTTTGGAGATGGCTAGGTTGTTAAGAGCATTGGCTGCTTTTAAGAGGACCCTAGTTCAAGTCCCAGCACCCACATTGTGGCTAACAACTGCCCATAACTCCATTCCAGGGGAACTATCTGGTCTCTACAGACACCGCATGCACATGCTACACAGACAAGCATGCAGGTAAAACACCCACCTATAGACAAATAAGAATAAAATTTTGAAAATAAGGCAGCTTTTGAGAGGAGGACCGGAAGATGTGTTCAAAGCCGAGGCAGCAAAGGGATTGGAGAGATCACACAGAAAGCAGCCTGTACTCAAAGGCAAAAGGACAGAGCGCGTCTGGAGAAATGCCTGCTAGTGGGTGGTTTGGAACGTGAGTTCTGTGTGTCAGGGCATTGGACTGATGAGAAAGAAAACTGTCTCCCGAGCTGTTCGCAAATTGCCTTGTATACGATGTGCCGAGAAGAACTGAATTTCCTTTTTGAAGACACAGGGGAAGCTGCAGCGATCTCAGAGAAAGCCCTTAACATGGTGAATGTGATCTCGTAATCTACACCAAAGGTCGCCAGCCTTTGGTGACAAATAAGATAGGTACTCACACGGGTCGGCTTCTGTCAATCACAGCGGCAGACATGCACGGGTCATCGTCCGTGAAGCAGCTGTGGTTCCCGTATTCTCGGCTTCGTAACTGGTGGATCCCTTTCTACTCTGTGTCCACAGAACTGCTGGTGTCTCAAGAGACACCACGCTTACTGGCCAGCATCTCCATGCTCGGCGGCGCAGTTTTTACTCCTCTTGTGTTCGAGCTCACCGAGGCTGGGTTCCCGGTTTCTCTTAGATCCTCGCAGACCATCTGCGACACGATTTTACCTTGCTTGGATCTTCTTGGAATTTGAGTAGCTACACAAGGGGAACGTAACTGTGAGAATTACAACTTGTACACACACTCGTGTTCCCAAGTCCTTCTTGGGTCAGGCAGGCATATGGAGTCAACTTTGTGTTTGGAATGGTCAAAGACAGTAGCTCATTAACCCCCACCCAAACCGGTCCACACTAGGTTTTTACTGGGAGTCAGGAGCAGTCACATCCTGGCCCTCTCCTCACTGGGTGCACATTGACGGGTTCTCAGCCCTGGATTTGGTACTTTCTGAGCAGAACATGACTGACAGGAAAGACTATATCATCTCCTTCAGTGGGAGCGTCACTCTCTCGCATTTGCCTTCACGGTCCCAAGAGTGTGAATGGGAAATGTAGTCTCGTCCGATCACTGTAATTACCTCAGACTCAGCTTTCATGTGACTTGTAACCTGATGGATCGAACTCTTGTGTTGTTGTGGATGGATTTCAAACTGTTACTTCTAGATACCAGGAGTTGAGCCTAGCCTCTCTTAGGATAGAACGCGACTCTTACCTCCCCGCATAATTTAAGAACTTTATGAGCATGACGTGTTTCTAGGTAGCTTAATGACACAAGTTTCTTCTATGCATTCCCACAATATGGATGGACACTTGACCAGAAGCTCCTGGAACGTCATGGCTCCTGTCCTTGGAGGGTAATAGAAATGGAACCTTATAAGTGCCACAGCAAAAGCTTTGTTGGATTAGGTGCATTTGTGGTACAATCCAGTCAGTAATAAACCAGCTGGGAGCAGAGGAGCAGAGACAGAGAAGGCTTTCAGGGAAGGGTCAGGTTCACTCCAGATGCTGGCAAACAGAGGCTCGATGCCAAGGAAAAGGGGGAAGGCATTTTACACAGAAGGTGTGCACGCATATGTGTGTACACAGACATGTGTAACTGTATCTACATATATACACATATATGCATGAAGGTATGGGACAATTGACATGTTGGGTCTCTTAGGTTATGAATTGCTGTGGGGATTGGTAGGGAAATATCAATAGTGAGGCAGGCATCGGACATACCACGGGCAGTATATCGTATCTGAACACAAAGAGGGGGTGGTATTGTACACGCCATCAAGGGTGGCGTCTGTGAATGTGGTAGAGTCACATGATCTCATTTGCATTTTTGGTTCAGTCTGGCGTTGGCCTGTTTGAGGGAGGTGTGATGCTGTTGGGGACCTGACAGTTAAAGAGACTTTTAACGACCCGCAGGAAAAACGGCAGTGAGGCCTGGAATCCATCAGCAGTAAACAAGGTGAGAGTAATGGGTAATTGTGAGTATGTGTCAAGGCAGAACTGAAGGGACCTAGTGACTTGGGTAGAGGTGAAGCAGGCAGGTCTGGTAATTTAGGAAGAACAATGGCGGGATGGCTCTCAACTGGGGTAGATGAGCTTGCAAGTCCAACAGGAGACATAGGTGGCATCATTTTGAAGTTTTTTATTGAGAGAGAGAGAGAGAGAGAGAGAGAGAGAGAGAGAGAGAGAGAGAGAATATGCATATTAATGCAATGTCCACAGAAGCCACCACCTTCATATTCCCTGGAAATAGAGTTACAGGTGGTTGCGAGGCCCTTGGTGTGAATGTGGGAACTGAACTCAGGTCCTCTTCAAGAGCAGTCTGCACTCTTAACTGCTGACCCATCCTGTAGCCCCCACAGGGGAATACTGGGTTACAGGTATGGACTTCAGGGAGAAGTTTACAGTGGGTTTTGTGTTTTGGAAGCCACGTTAATCAAGTTCTCCATCCCCTGCTGGCCTGCATCCTTACGCATCTTTCTATTTTCTGTTTTGAAACAGTCTTACTTGGCTGGTCTTGAGCTCCTGCTGTAATCTAGGGGAGACTAGAACCGGTGACTCTTCTGACTTCTCAGTACTTGGGATTAAAGATCTGTGCCACCGGGCCTGGCTGAGAAGTTGGGCTAGGGATACAAGCATGATATACTGTGGAAGCCACAGGACACAGATAAAGCCTAGGGACAAAATTCAGTATCATTAAAACTTTTAAGGAAGGCTGGGGATGGAGCCGAGATGGCAGTGTTTGCCAGCATGCTGGAAGCCCTGGGTTGCATCCCAGAAGCGCATAACTGAGCATGGTGGTGTATGACTGGAGTCTCATACACCACCATGGGGGTGGGGGTGGCGGACGGGGTGGGGGTGGGGGTGGAGGCAGGAAGACCAGAGGGTTATTGGCCTGAAGGGGGTAGGAACTCCACAGGAAGACCAACAGAGTCAACTAACCTGGACCCTTGGGGCTCTCAAGAGACTGAACCACCAACCAAAGAACATACATGGGCTGGACATAGGCCCCCAGCACATACGTAGTGATGTGCAGCTTGGTCTTCATGTGGGTCCCAAACAACTGGAACGGGGGCTATCCCAAGAGCTGCTGCCTGTGTGTGGGATATGTTCTACCAGCTGGGCTGTCTTGTCCGGCCTCAGTGGGAGATGAAACACCTAGCCTCACAAAGACTTGAAGTGCCAGGGTGGGGGGATACCCAGGGTGCCCCCACCTCGTTAGAGGAAAAGAGGATGGGGGATAGGGAAGGATTGTTGAAGGGGTGACCAGGAGGGAGACAAGAGACAGTGAGCAGATTTTAAAAAAGTAAAGAGAAAAAGTAAAATATATCTATATCTATCTATATCTATCTATCTATCTATCTATCTATCTATCTATATTATATTATATTATTATATTACCAAACATGTGAAGGTTCTGTATGCTAAAAATGGCAAAATAATGTTAAAAGAAATAAAAGGAGGTATAGGTGACTTGAAAACAAACAAACAAACAAATAATTAAGTTCAAAGTCACCCTCAGGTACGTCGCAAGTTCAAGGCCAGCTTCGTATACTAAATAAAAGAAAGCATGGAGGAGGAGGAGGGCTTAGTGGATCTGTAGAGGATGCCACCAAGAGCGTTGAGTCCTCGGCTGGAGAGCCAGCGGCAGTGCGGCCCCTGCTCTTTGCTTCCTTCTCACACCTCACTGCCTCTACCGCCCCTGCTTAGCCTTGTGCATTGTGCGGAACAATAACCGACCCACAGTATCATCCATGCCTGTGAAGCCAGAGAACACTGAGTTTTTCCCACAAATCAAAGAAACCGACCGCCGCCGCTGCCTCTTTTGTAGTACAAGGATAACTAACTAACGAGGAAAAAAAACCCGTAAGAACTTTCAGTTACTGTGTCTTGAAACCTGGCAATCTCTATAAAGTCTGAGCACACCATAGTCATAAAACTCAAAGTTAACTGAAAAGTACTTTGCTATGCCTCTTATCGAGTTAGTGCTAGTCTCTCACCAAGTAATAAAAAGTGTCATTTATTTATAATCAGAAGTTACCTGCTACATTTCATCAACCTCTAAAAAAGAGAAATTCTAATAAACTTCTAAGATTTACATTTCCAAAATAAATTTGAAGAATCTTTAACAGATGGGAGTTAAAATATTGTTTTGTTTTGTTTTGTTTTTTTAATTTTAAAGGAAAAACACACTCCATGTACCTAATTAAGAATCGTTTCATCGTCACATGGGCTGAGAGGTGGTTCAGCCGTTAAGAGCACTGGGAGATCTGAGTCAGCTCCCAGTGCCGAGAAGGCAACACCCAGTTGTCTGTAACTCCACTTCTAGGGGATCCCATGCCCTTTTCTGGCCTCTCTGGGTACCAGGAGTGCTTGTGGTACATGTACACACATGTAAACAAAACACTCATGCATGTAACATGAGATAAATGTTAGGAAAGAACTATTTAAAAAAGCAAACGTTTTGGGGAGAGTTCTTAGCTGCTCTGGCTGCCACATTAAATGATCCAGCAACGTCCTTCCTGCTGAGAATGTGTCTCTGCAAAGCCTTTCGAGTGGACAAACCCTAGCTGGCTACAGAACTTGAGTCCTGATTCTGTCGCTAATATTTTTAGTAATCTCAGAAAAAGGTTTTCACTGCACCCAGACTTTGACTGTTGCCTCTAAACGTGTGATAAAAATACCTTTCCCAGCTTAAGTCCTAGGGCAAAGTGACACCATAAAAAAAGACTCAAAAAAAAAAAAAAAAAAAGATACGTCCTATAATTAGAAAATGGTTACTAATCTCCACTCCAAATTAGGGGGAAATGTATTCGAATAGCTTTAAAGGGAAATGTCAAACTGTGACTTTCTAATATGTAAACAAATTAGTCCAAAAGCATAAATCAAGCATCATTTACAAAACATAATATATGTAGTTTAATTTTAGATTTATTGACACTTCCGGTTCAGCTTTCTTCCAGAACATTTATGAGGATGAAGGTTATTTCAAAGAATTATAAAGAACACAGAATGTCCATGGTGGTGAACTCTGAAAGCAGAACCAAATTTTATCTATGGAGTTGAAGATTAAAGGTGGCTACCTTTTCCTTTCTCCCTCCCTCCCTCCCTCCCTCCCTTTGTCCCTCCCTCTCTCTCTCTCCCTTCCTTCCTCCTCTCTCTCTCTCTCCCCCCTCTTCCCCTCCTTCTTCCCCCCTCCTCTCTCCCTCTCTCTCTCCCTTCCTTCCTCTACCCCCCCTTTCCCATCTGAAGCAGGAACTTACATCTATTTGAGTTTGGACCTGGTCTGCACCATTGCTTATCAGACAGAATACCACAGGCTTGATGCACGATGGCGTCTGGGGCAGTCCTTAAGATACTGATGGCAGTGATTTCCTATGAGAAAGTTTGCTTCTGGAGTCTTGCTGCCATGCTGTGATGAAGCTGGCGACAGGTCTAGCCATGAGGCAGGGGCCCAAGTTCTCAGACAACAGTTCCGGCAGAGTTTACAGAAGAGGGGCCGACCACCACTGTTAATACCTGCCAAGTGTTTCCACCCAAATCCATGTGAACGGGAAGCCCTCCTGTTGTGATTGTGCCCCTTTAAGAAGAGGGTTTGTCACCCCCACCCCACCCCCACTCTCTTTCTTGATCCTTCTCCCCTACCTCGTGCAGATACAAGAGAATGGTCATCTGTAAACCAGGACATGTTTCAAGCTGGGAAGTCTGGGCTGAGATGTCTTAAACACAGGTGTGAGTATTCCTCAGTGTAGCGAAAAGCAGCTTCACACAGGGCATTTGCACTAAGCGTTTGCTAATCCCACAGTGCCAAAGCCATGTTTTCGTGTTTGTTTTAACGCTTCAAACAGCACTCTTGGGCATAACAGTACAGTTCCCTCTTTGACATTTGGATCCTGAGTGCACAATAGGAATATAAGTAATTAGTACAGCGAACTCAAATGGAACGGCGCCTTAACTGTGCAGGGCTGTCAGGCGTGTTGGCTGTGGTAATTCAGTTCCAGCCATGTGCAACACTGAGGTGAAGCTCAGTGAGTATGGGCTGGTTTTCGTTTTGTGGTTTATAGTTAGAAACCACTGGCTTGCCGGGAATAGTAATGCATGCCTTTATTACCAGCACTTGGGAGGCAGAAGCAGGCTGATCTCTCTGAGTTTGAGGCTAGTGGGGTCTACATACTGAGTTCCAGGATACTCAGGGATAGTCTCTGGGTGGGGGTGGGACTAAAAAGCAAACAAACAAAGCTAGAAACAAGCAAACAAAAACCCCAACCCAAAGACTTAGTAAAATAGAGTAGACTCAATAACAAAGAAACTTAAGACTGCCCGGCTGTGATTGATTGAATGAGAATGGCTTCCAGAGACTCAGATTTGAATACTTGGTCACCAGGGAGTGACACCTTTGGAAAGGATTAGAAGGTGTGGCCTTTTTGGAGGAAGAGTGGGGCTTTGAGGTTTCATAAAGCCCATTCCAAGCCCAGAGTCTCTCTCTTCCTGCTACCTGTGAACCCGGATGTAGAACTAACCCTCAGCCTCTTTTCCACCATCATGGGTGCCTGGGTGCCTGAGCACTGCCCTGCTTCCTGCCATGACGATAAAGGGTTAAACCTCTGAAGCTGTAAGCCAGCACCGATGAAATGTTGTCTTTTCTGAGAGTTGACTTAGTCATGGTGTCTCTTCACAGAAACAGAACATTAACTAAGACACACTTGCTTACTCTTTTTATTAAAAAATCTTATTATATTTAACTACGTGTATGAATGTATGTCTCTGTGTGTATAAATGAGTGCGGGTGCTTACGGAGGCCAGAGGCTCTCTAGAGATCCCCCTAGAACTGGAGTTAGAGAGGTTCTGAGCTGCCCGTTTTTGGTGTTGGGAACCAAACTTGGGTCCTTTGCAAGAACAGCCATCTCCCCAGTCCCTTTGTGTGTGTGTGTGTGTGTGTGTGTGTGTGTGGGTGTGTGTGTGTGTGTGTGTGTGTGTGTGTATCATTATTTATTGAGATCTGAAATAGAACCCATAGACTTGGTGAATAATAGATTGAATAATAGAAAAATCTATATAATAATGTGTAAGACGCAGTACTTTTGAATTTCCACAATCGCTTGACGTATGTTGCTCGAATACATCAAGGCCCTGGGAGAGCCAAGAGTCATTTCCACCGTGGGGACCATGCTGGGAGCAGCTTGAGTCTCCATCCTTACTGGGAGCACCAGTTTTGGGGTGTGGGAACCAAATGTGGTCCGAGAGATGCCTTTCTCAGCACAGCCTGATCTTGGGGACTCTGACTAGAGACCGGGAGGAAATGAAAGGACAGAGATAGAGACACGCCATAGACACAATTCAACGGAGCCACGCGCAGTGCTGTGCTGCTGCCTGGAACGTCAGTATGCTTAAGTTCATCCCGGAAAGGGGATCTAGCTAGTCTCAGGAGGAGGTCTCTGTAGACCAGCGTTTCCAGCCTATAAACATCTGGGAGGAGGAAGCTGCAGTTGCTTGGTTTGTACACACGGATCAGTCATCTTGAAATAATCACACTTAGGCAAGAGGAATATGGCTTTAACAATATCCACTGTTTCCCAGATCAAGAAAGGCGTTGCTATAGTACCATGGCCATGGGGCATTGGTCCTTGTTATAGCTGTGCCTATGCCAACAGTACAAGTTCACTTAGGGCTTCATCCGCTTCCTACAGAGAGACACGGGACACTGGGAAAAGGCATCCTTCTTTACAAAGGGATAGACTGCTGGACAGAGAAGCTCCTCCCTCCCTCCCTCCCTCCCTCCCTCCTTCCTTCCTTCTTCATAGTGTCTACAGGCTGTAGAGAAAGTGCTTTAGCCATCTTGCAGCCATCAAACTGGCAGAGGACAGTGGTGGGAAGGAAGCCTCCTCCTTTTTGAGGTAGACTCTCATGCCCCAAAGCCTGGCCTCAAAGGATGTCGTCTAGGACGATCATGAACTTCCAGTCCTCCTGCCTCCAACTCCTACGTGTGCCACGGTGCCTAGTTTACGGGGCATGGGGATCTAACCTAGAGCTTCCTGCACTACAGGCAAGCGACTGGAAGCTGACCTGCACCCTAGTGCCATGACTCCCTGTCTTTCTGAGGTAGCTCCCTCCAGCATTCTTTTTGAGGGAGATGACTTACATGACTCACCTGATTAGGCAGGCTGTAAGAAGGACTTCTGGCGGAAAGGTGTCCCAAAGTGCTTTGATCACGCTGTAAGCCACCGGCACGGAGCCTAAAAGGGTGGTGTTTGGTTATTATCTCTGAAAGTAAGGAAGAAGAAAAAACCACATTGTTTGGGATTTGATCAGAGAATGGATACTTTCTAAAGTACAGAACCAAACAAATAACAGGAAACATGGGGAGAGAAACCAGGAAGGGACAGCTAGAGTAGAAGCCAAAGACCGTGACCCAAATGAAGGAGGATGGGCCCTCTCCTGTGCTCTTCAGGAATCCTGAAGAAGATAGCCGGATGTGAGCTGAGCTTACAGCCTAGCAGCTTTGCTGGGGTGTGTCCGAGGAAACGCTGGGGGAAGCCAAAGGAACTCACGTGCAGAACTATTCACACTAAAAACGTTGGGACCTACTTCCTGTTCCCATTACCCTCCCTTCCAAGAGACTCTACACGCAGGCCTGTGTGTATCTTCCAGGCACAAAAAGACTCCATTGGCTACACGAATTCAAGGCCATGCCTAAAATATTCAGTTTTCATGATAAATGTTACTGTTTTTGTTTTTTTTTTTTTTTGTTTTTTGTTTTTTTATCGCAGGCCTATGTGGTTTTGTAGCAAGCCAACTTTTCTTTAGAACAGCGCAGATCAGAAAGGATGTAGTTGTTTAGAGCTTTCAAAACATCTGGAAAATTACTCTGGTGAATAGAATCAAGTCCATTAACAAAACAGATGTTTTCTACTATGACAGGAAAACAGGGCTTATTTTTTTCTTTTTTTTAAATATGTGTTTCATATGGTCCAAATTCACTTTAGGGAACATTCTACCTCTTAAAGGGTCTAGGGACCACAGTGCTCTTGGGGGTTACGCAAATATCAACATGGCCACCGTCACTTAGGTGTTTGAACAGCAACATTTTCTAATAATTTATTTTTTTAAACTTGGCACCAGGAAAACACGTTTAAAAGCCTAGGATGACTTTGCAAACCCTCAGCTGAAATCTTGGAGTCGGATTAAAATCAGTTAGTGCTTTGGCAAGACTCCTGGGAGTCCTGAGTGAGAAGCCGGTGAATCGGAACACAGTAGAATAGCATGAGAGCCTCTGTGCCTCACTTTGCACAGAAGGGGGAAAAAGAGGAAGTTTATTCCTGCTGACCACTTGGAAAGAGTCTCAAAGGTCCTAGGAAACAGGGGTTGTCAAAAACCCAGGGAGAACTGTGTCCCAGAAACACAGCAAATGAATCCATTCAAAGCTCATTGAGGGGAAATTCTCCTTTTACAAGTGGATGTCCCACAAATTTAACTATTAGGCTGCACAAATCGCATAGTCTAGGTTATTTCTTCTGCTCTTTTTGTGAAGGAGCTAAACTCGTTAAAAGGCCGTCTCATTGTATTGTCTAGGCTGACCCCAAACTCCTGGTATCACGTGATCACATGAAGGCACTTCAGTCTTCCAAAGTGGCAGGCAACGTCACCCCTGGGTTAGGGAGATAGGGACAGCAATAGACAAAAGCATTTGCATTAATTATCCATCGATCCGTTAAAGGTAAAGCTGTGCTGAGGCACACCTACCATCCCAGGGTCCGGAAGGCAGAGGTGAGCGCAGCAGGAGTTCAAGGGCAGGCAGTTCAAGGGCTAAGAGCAGTTTTGAAGTAAGTGGGACAACATGGAGATCTCGAAAAAAGAAAAGTCTACATGCAATAGAACATTTTATAGTTTAGAAATTACTGAGGGTTTGTTTTTGCATTTTTTGCATTTTTGCATTTATATTTCAAATGCTATCCCCTTCCCAGTTTCCCCTGCACAAACCCTCTATCCCCTACCCCTGCCTCTATGAAAGTGCGACCCCACCTGCCTACCCACTCCTGCCTCAGTGCCCAGTGTTCCCCTTTGCTGGGTCATCGAGCCTTCACAGGACCAAGGGGCTCCCCTCCCATTGATGCCAGATAAGGCCATCCTCTGCTACATATGCAGCTGGAGCCATGGGTACCCCCAACCCGTGTGTACTCTAATTGGTGGTTTAGTCCCTGGGAGCTTAATCCACTATATAAACAAACTCAAAGGAAAAAACCACGTGGTCATCTCATTAGATGCTGAAAAAGCCTTTGATAAAATACAACACCCTTCATGCTAAAAGTATAGGAGAGATCGAAAATTCAAGGCCCATACCTAAATATAATAAAAGCAATATACAGTAAACCAGTACCCAACATCAAACTAAATGAAGAGAAACCTGAAGCAATCCAACTAAAATCAGGGACAAGACAAGACTGCCCACTCTCCCCGTACCTATTCAATACAGTACATCAAGTTCTAGCCAGAGCAATCAGACAACAAAAGGAGATCAAAGGGATACAGATTGGAAATGAGGAAGTGAAGATATCACTATTTGCAGATGATATGATAGTATACATAAGTGACCCCCCCCAAAAAAAATCCACTAGAGAACTCCTACAACTGATAAACAACTTCAGCAAAGTGGCTGGATACAAAATTAACTCACGCAAATCAGTAGCCATCCTCTACTCAAAGGATAAACAGGCTGAGAAAGAAATTAGGGAAAGAAGACTCTTCATAATAGTCCCAAATAATATAAAATACCTTGGAGTGACTCTAACCAAGCACGTGAAAAATCTGTCTGACAAGAACTTCAAGTCTCTGAAGAAAGAAATCGAAGAAGACCTCAGAAGATGGAAAGATCTCCCACGTTCATGGACATAGTAAAAATGGCCAGCCTACCAAAAGCGATCTGCAGATTCAATGCAATTCCCATCAAAATTCCAACACAATTCTTCACAGAGATAGAAAGACCAATTACCAAATTTATCTGGGATAATAAAAAGCCCAGGATAGCAAAAAGAAATTCTCAATACAAAAGAACTTTTTTTTTTTTTGTATTCTTTTAACCAAGAAAAACAGAAACCCAAAATGACTCTTCTACTGCAACAAGTAAGGTAAAAAAGAATTTGTCCAAGAGTGAAATGGAGAAACGCTTAGCTGGATTCAACTGGTGTGGTCTCATTGGGTTGTCAGTAGAGAGAAGTCCTTAGCCTCTCTCATCATTGCAGAGTAGACAAAGTTCATGGTTTCCAAAGAGCATCCGGTTGACACGAAGGATGCCGATCATTGTCTGAGTAGGAGATAGTGGGAATTCTATTTCTAGTGAAGTGTTAGCTGCTGGCAGAACAAGTATGTGGTTTCTTCAAAATGACCACTGCTCTGATATAACATAGCATTATAGAAGTCCTGTGTGCTCGGCCCACCTCAGCCCGGTGCACATGCGTGCTCAGTTCACCTCAGCCCTGAGCACATGCATGGTGGGCCCACCTCAGCCCGGAGCACATGCGTGCTCAGTTCATCTCAGCCCGGTGCACATGCGTGCTCGGCCCACCTCAGCCCGGAGCACATGCGTGCTCAGTTCATCTCAGCCCGGTGCACATGCGTGCTCGGCCCACCTCAGCCTGGTGCACATGCGTGCTCGGCCCACCTCAGCCCGGTGCACATGCGTGCTCGGCCCACCTCAGCCCGGAGCACACGCCTGCTCAAATACCTGCTACTCTGAATGCTGGGATGTGGACAGAGATGACTGCTAACAGTTGGCAGACACGTCTTATTTCCTACTTCTTCTTGGCATAATAACCTAATTTATGATACTATTGCCATTTGTGCCTATTCTTATTCTTGGTTGAAGCTAGCTCATCCGGAACTTTAGAAAGAACGCCTTTGAACCCGAGGTGTTTTAATTTTCACCCCGCTGTAGGGAACTGCGAGCAAGTAAGATACCATAGTTTAGAGAAGAAAATAAAAAAATCTTTCTATGAATGTTATTTGCATTTGTCTGCGAGATAATTCTATTCATCTTCGCGCTGAGCACTGCCCGGAATAGAAATGAATGCTCAGCAAAGACCCGGCTAAGTCCGGAGCTTCCTAATTCCTTCTGAGACACATCTCCCAAGCAGCATTTTATCTGGCTCGAAGTGGTGTGAATTTCCAAAATTGGACATGTAACAATTTTTTTAGTAAATATGAAAATGCACCCAAAGTCAGAAAAAGTGAGTTCCATTATTTATTTAAATTTTATTATTATATTCGGTGTGTGTTTATGTCTGTTTGTATATGTGTCTGTGTGGAGTGTGAGTGTGAGTGTGTGTGTGTGAGAGAGAGGGGGGATTTTGTGTGTGTGTGTGTGTATGTGTGTGTGTATGTGTGTGTGGGTGAGAGGGGGGTTGTGTGTGTGTGTGTGTGTGTGTATGTGTGGTGAGTGGGTATGTGTAGACTCAGGTGCTACAGTGCCCTGTAGAGATCAGAGGAAAACTTCGAGGAATTGTTTCTCTCCTTCCACTTTTTCACCCGGGTTCCAGTGGATGGGACTCGGGTCCTCAAACTTGCATGGGAAGCCATTTCCCTCTTTGAGCCATCTCGATAGCCCGATGTCTGTATCTTTTGTAGCTGATCTCCTCTTCTTGCAATTACACTAGGGATAAGTTGAACACTCTTGTGTGTACAGGGGGTAGACACGGGCAAAGAGGAAAGGCTGTGCATGTGACTAGAGGAGGATGCTGGGACCCAGCTACCCAGTGGCACAGGGTATGGAGGAGGCCCTGCTGTAATGCCCCACACTGACATGCTTCCACTACAGATGCTCCCAGGAGGAATGGAGACCTGGGAAAGACTTCCGGTCAGCAGAAGAGCTGAGGCTTTTCAGGGGCACAGGGCAGAGAGAGCAACGCAGCAAATACCTACAGACTATTACCTTAACTTAGGTCTCTCCTCTGTGCGTCACTGTGGCTCTGTCTACGGTTACTTGCACTTAATCTTACCCCCTCTGTAGGAAGAGGGGCAGAATGCAGAGGAGAACAGATATGACCGAGGGCATCCTCACTCTTTCCCCAAAATCTTGGGAAAGCAGAAGGATTCGGTTAGGCCGAATCCCAAGACTACAAACACCTCACATTCTTGCTAAGAGCTACAAATGCCACAGAAGGCTAGAGTGGTACCGTGTTTGCCTAGCCTCTGAGAAGCCCTGGGTTCATTCCCTAGTCATATTAAAACAAACAATAAAGAAACAAACAATAAATGCCCCAGCCAGGATGGGAACCACTAAAAGCTTGTGGATTATAAGAAAATCAGAGTCACTAGTCTCTTGAGTTTCTATTTAAATGACATTTCAAGAGTGGTCCAGAGCTAAACAAAGAATTCTCAGCTGAGGGATATCGAATGGCTGAGAGGTACCTAAAGAAACATTCGACATCCTTAATCATCAGAGAAATGCAAAACAAAACAACCTTGAGATTCCACCTCATGCCAGTCAGAATGGCTAAAATCAAAAACTCAGGAGACAACAGATGCTGGTAAGGAGGTGGAGAAAGAGGAACACTCCTCCATTGTTGGTGGCTTTGCAAGCGGATACAACATCTATGGAAATTAGTCTGGAGGTTCCTCAGAAAATTAGACATTGTATCGCCTGAGGACCCAGCTGTACCACTCCTGGGCATATACCCAAAAGATCCTCCAACATACAACAAAGACACATGTTCATAGAAGCCTTATTTATAATAGCCAGAAGCTGGAAAGAACCCAGATGCCCTTCAACAGAGGAATGGGTACAGAAAATGTGGTACATCTATACAATGGAGTGCTAGTCAGCTATCAAAAACAATGACTTCATGAAATTCATAGGCAAATGGATGGAACTAGAAAATATCATTCTGAGTGAGTTAACCTAATCACAGAAAAACACACATGGTATGCACTCATTGATAAGTGGATATTAGCCCAAAAGCTTGAATTACCCAAGATACAATCCACAGGCCATATGAAACTCAAGAAGAAGGATGACCAAAGTGTGGATGCTTCAGACCTTCTTAAAAGGGGGAACAAAAATATTCATAGGAGGAGATATGAAGACAAAGTTTGGAGCATAGACTGAAGGAATGGCCATTCGGAGCCTGCCCCACCTGGGGATCCGTCCCATTTACAGCCACTAGACCTAGACAATATTGATGAAGCCAAGAAGTGCATGCTGACAGGAGCCTGATATAGCTCTCTCCTGAGAGGCTCTGCCAGAGCATGACAAATACAGAGGCAGACACTCAGAGCCAACCATTGAAGTGAGAATGAGGTCCGCATTGGGGGAATTACAGAAAGGATTGAAGGAGTTGAAGGGGCTTGCCACCCCATAAGAACAACAAAGCCAACCAACCAGAGCTCCCAGGTATTAAACCACTACCCAAAGACTACATATAGACAGACCCATGGCTCCAGCTGCATATATAGCAGAGGATGGCCTTATTGGACACCAATGGGAGGAGAAACCCTTGGTCCTGCCAAGGCTGGACGCCCCAGTGTAGGGGAATGTCAGGGCCAGGAGGCGGGAAGTAGGTGTGGTTGGGGAGGGGGAACACCCTCATAGAAGAAGAGAGAGGGGTGAGGGATAGGGAATTATGGACAGGAAAACAGGAAAGGGGATAACATTTGAAATGTAAATAAAAAATATCCAATAAAAACTTGCTTTATATATATATATATATATATATATATATATATATATATATATATATATATAAAGAGTGTATGCTTTCTGACTTTTCAAGGTGAAGCTCCCCCTTGGCTCCACAAAGCATTTTCGGGTCCTGGAATAGGAACCGTGCTGCTGAAGGAGGCCGGGTGTCTCCGGCCGGCCCCGTTCCCCTCAGCACTTGTTGAGTAGGCTGTAAATAAAACCCACTCATCCCGCATGCTTCACACTTGCTCTCGGAAAACACAAAACAGCTCTGTCACTCCTGGTGGCTTGGTTACTAGTCTGTCCCATGCCACAGCTGTCTCTCCACCTCTTCCCCGCTGTCTACAGAGCCGCTCCTCCATTGGAGTCCGTGATCTCGCGAAGCAACATCTTCCTGTTCTGAGATCCGAGCTTCGGAGTAGGGCGACTGGGTTTCATCCTAGACCCTCTCTCTGATGGAGAGCATGAATCTCTGTACAGCATCTCCTCATGTATGAAAGTAGGGATAGTAAGGACCGGAGGCAAGGCTGGGTCGGCAGAATGCTAGGCTAGGGAGTGTGCAGCCCGTGGGTCAATCTGCCGTGCTACATGAACCGGGCACAGAAGCGTGTGCCTGTAATCACAGCAGTAGAGTGGTGGAGGCAGGGGGATCAGAAGAGCAGAGTCATCCTCAGTGATAGGGAGTTCATTTGGAGCTGTTGGGAGATTAATAACTCTTGTATATGGAGTCACAGTGAAGATAGAGTACACACAAACCCACCACACACACACACATATATACACACATGCATACACACACATGCATACACACACATGCATATACACACAAACAGGCACAAACACATACACACACATGCATACACACATGCATACACACATGCATACAAACATGCATATACACACATGCATACACACATGCATATACACATGCACACACACATATATACACACATGCATACACACATGCATACACACATGCACACACACACATATATACACACATGCATACACGCACATGCATATACACATGCACACACACATATATACACACATGCATACACACACATGCACACACACACATATATACACACATGCATACACACATACATACACACATGCATACACACACATGCATACACACATGCATACACACACAAACAGGTACAAACACATACACACAGAAACAGGCACAAACACATACACACACATGCATACACACATGCATACACACACAAACAGGCACAAACACATACACACATGCATACACACACATGCATACACACACAAACAGGCACAAACACATACACACATGCATACACACACATGCATACACACACAAACAGGCACAAACACATACACACACATGCACACACACATGCATACACACATGCATACACACACATGCATACACACACACACCACACACACACACAGGCACAAACACATACACATATACACAAACACACACATTAAGAAATACCAGCACGAACACACAGAAGCACATGTAGACACACATGCACACACATGCATGCACACACATGCTCTCTCACACACATACAAACACATTTAGAAAAACTAGCACAAACACACAGAAGCAAATACAGACACACAAAGGCTTACACACAATGAACGAATACACAATTTTCTTTTATATGGAAAAACCTTGTGTTCTTAAGGCGTATTCTCTTAGCATCTTCGCAGGACTTCTCTTACCCAGCTCCACACTTCCTTCTAGCTCTTTTCTTCTTCCCATATTTTTTCCATGAGAATTTGTGTCTCTTCTCTGTGCAAGGACACTGGGCCCCCACACGGAGCAACACCGCGTGGAGTGTTCTCAGGTGTGTGTCTTTGCGAGCTCACACTTGACACTTTTATCGGCATCGTAGCTGCCTTACACTGCCCAATGCAGCCCCTTTCTCTTCCTTGGCCTCTGGTCTTTCTCCCTCGTGATGATTTGCCTGATTTTAATAGCTCATCCTGAGGGTGCATGCGTATGTCTCAACCTGTCTATGCTGTAAGCTGGGTGTTTTCCCACTTGCTATGAAGATATTTCTACCCCCAAATGTCCAGCATGGGGTTGACTCTTCCCTTGATGCCACCTCTGCTTGGGAAGCTGGGTATGGAGCTGTAATCACGAATGTTAACCTGATCCTGACTCATCCTCTTCCTTCAGGGACTCAGGCTCCCCCTCAGGTGGCCAAGTCACTTGTTCTTCCCAGGTGGCTTCTCTACTGGCTTCCTGAGGCTAGCCGGTCTGAGTGGGTTGGGGTTGCTTTCTGGAGCCCAGCCCCAGTCATTTATTATTCACTCATTTACTCTGGGGCACAGCACTTAACCAACAGTGAGCTGGGCACAGACCACTCTATTTCCCCCTTGCAATCCCTTCAACGTGCCTCAGTTTTCCCCCCGTGCCTCAGCTTCCCCCCCCCTCAATCTTCGTGCTCCTGTATCCCGCATCCTCTCCCATCCCTGACCCATTATTCCCTCAACGGACCACTTCGCAGTCTTCATACTTCATTTCAGATTTCTCCTCATCCAGTCGTCCTTCCAGCTCTGCCCAACACTGGGGACATGACTGTGAACAACACTGCTAAGTCCCCACTCACACAGAATTTGCATGAGGTGAAGAGACGCTAAGTTAGTGAACTCCACATCCAGACTGTGATAAGGAAGCAAATAAGGGGTCATGTAACATGCAGTGGGAGAGACAGAGAGGAGGTGTGTGCACCCGTGCGGGTTTGTGTGCGTGCCGTGTGTGTGTGTGTGTGTGTGTGAGAGAGAGACAGAGAGACAGAGAAAGACAGAGAGAGAGAGAGACAGAGATAGAAAAGACAGAAATATATGTAAATAGTGTGGTTAAGCAGATGAGTTTGCCATTTGAGCTGGGATCTGAATGAGGCACCAGCTGTGTAGGTTTCTGAAGGAAAGTGTAGGGAGAGGGAACAGTCAGCTCTGTAGAGCTGTGGTGGAGATGCTGGAGTCCTCTCGGGACAGTACAGCGTCTGGGAGGCATTCATTCGCACAACGTGGTGAGAACCTGATGTCACACTTGATTTTCGCAGAGCGGCACTGGGGCGTCATTTCTCAGTGCTTGGGTAGCATGCTGCGGTGGCACAGAATGGTGTATGGGTGTGAGTGATTATTTATTTATGTCATCTTGTTCTTTCTTCCATGTCCCCGGGGCCTGTCCCTGCACTTGGTAGGTACCTGGACCTCGGCTGAATGGGTGAGTCAGAGACCTTTAAGAGTCACCTGACTCGTTCCTGGGGCTCCCACGGCATGGTGTCCTGGAGAAGGCTTTGACCAATCAGCCCCTGGTGTTGATGTTGTACCGTCAATGCCTCCTTCTCTCTGGGGCCTTGAGGCATGCGTGCATAGCCCTTGTTTTGACTTCCAGACTTAACCCTTTGCAGCTCCCCACGCCCCCTGTGTGTAGTGGGTAAGTGTGACTCCTGGGCAGTGCCACTGAAGGACTTACGTGTGGGAGCTGTGGAAGGGCCCATGCTGAGACTCTAATAAGCGAGGATTAATGTGTGATGTGGGAGCAATGTGCAGGAGGACTTGCCAGTCCAGCAGAGAAGAAAAACACTGGCGACCGACTGAGATGGTGTGCAGATATCAGCCCCGCGCGGAACTTTTCCTAAACACTCTTTTATTGTCATTGCCTGTTAGTTTTGCATAATGCCTGATAAATTTTAGACTTCAGTTTGTTTTCTGTGACAGAAATGTCACCTGTGCATATATTAGAATAACGCAGCTTCATAAAATGTCCTCTCCGGAAAGGACATCAGAAACTTGGTCTTCTTCTCTGTGAAGATAATAATCTCGGAAACTGGGGATTCAGATGAGAGACGTTAGCAAACGAACAGCCTCCCAGGCCGTTCCCCGTTCCCCGCTGTCATGAGTGCGAGATAAGACTGCTCAGCCCTTGTGCTATGACTTTGGAGTTCTTGATGTAACACTCATATATTCAATTTAATAAGTGATTATTATGAACTGCATTATCTCAGAGTGAAAGCAATGTTGAAAGCAATGTTTAGAAAAAGAAAGGTGGTGGATGAAGTCAGGACTGAAGAGACTGGGGGGGGGTGCCTGACTCACTGTGGAGGCAGGAGGACTCTGGGATGCACACATTTTAAGGACACAATATCGTAGCTGTCTAGGGAGAACCTGTGTGACCTAGACGGTGAACTCAATAACACTGCACCCTTTTACACAGGCCTGTTTTGCCTGTAAGTAGGAAGTCTATAACGAGTGTGCAGTGCCCAGTGAAGCCAGAAGAGGGCACCAGATCTCTTGGAGTTGGAGTTAGAGATGACTGGGGTTGGAGTTACAGATGACTGGGGGCTGCTGCCTTGTAGACCCTACAAACTAAACCTGGGTCCTCTGCAAGAGCAGCAGGTGCTCTTAACTACTGGGCCACCTCTCCAGCCCCCATACACGTATTTTTAAAACGTGCCATTTCATTTGCTTTCTTTTTTCTTTTTTTTTTTTTTCATTCTATTCGGTGGCAAACTCTGCCGTGACTGGCACTTGTTTGTCAACACGTTTGATCTGAACTGATGTGAGGCGGCTTATGGACTCATTGGTGTGACTCTGTTCTTCTGTGGAAATAGACGTGTTAATTACAGACCCTGCTGGGGTGTGAAGGAGACCTGGTGTCAACTTTTACAGAGTCACAAGCATCTGGTGTTTTGGATGGGAACTTGTGTACCTCAGGAATACTCATAATTATAGTTAATACAGTAAGACTCCCCATGCTTCATAAGATAAGGAAGTGTGGGGATGGCTTTGAAAGCTTCACATTGGGAGAATGCTTCTTCAGAGATGTTTCCTGTGGCTGGAAAGTAAAAGGCAAGATTCCCCCTTCTCTCTTCCCCCCTCCCTACCCCTCTTTCTCTCTCCCTCTTCTTCTCTCTCCCTTTCCCCTGTCCTCCCTCCCCCTTCCCTTCCTCTTACCCTCCTCTCCTCCCTCTATTTCTCTCTCTGTCTCTACCTCTCTCTTTCCTTCTCTTCCCTCCTTCTTCTCATTCCTTCCCCCTCTCTCTTTCACACTCCCTCTGCATTTTCTTTTTTCTCTGTTCCCCTCCACACACACTCTCCTCCCCTCTCCATCCCCCTCTCCACCCCCCTCTTCTCCCTCCAGACTACCTGGTGTTCGAGTCCCCTTACAGCACTTGTAAATGGAGACTGGAGGACGCGTTTGTTTGTCCGCCCCCTTCCCCACTAAAATTTAGATACTTATATCATGAGCAGAAAAATTATCTGCACTTCCAAGGGATTTCTCCGTGAGGTACCAATTTAGATGCTTAGCTTTGCCTTTCCAAAGCTTCCAGGCTTCTAATAGGGACTTTGTTGTTTGGGATTTGCTCCCTTTTAGGAGGATTCAGAAGTCAAGGAAGAAGGAAGTTTGAATGCTAAGTACAGGCAGCAGAGTCTGTGCTGGCAACACCGATGAGTGTGCCCGGGGCAATTACTAAATAGCCCCGAGAGTCTAGAGCACAGAAAGCCTAAAGCTACAAAGGAAAACAAACAAACACACCAAACCCACTATCACCACCACCACCACCAACAACAGTGACAAAACCGACCCTGCTTTAGACATTAGGGACAGACATTAAAAAAAAAAAATCTGGCAGAATAAGTTTTAAATTCACTAGAACAGGAGAGAAAATTCAGAGACTCAATTCACAGGGGTTAATAAAATATGTTAACCTTTCTTTGCTACAAACTAACGCAGATTTAGAGTTGAAAATTTGAACAGCAAACAGAAACTTAACTGGAGGGCTGGGGATGTGGGTTGGTGCTAGGGTACTTACTAATGGGTGACAGTCTAAGTTCTGTGCCCAGAACCCGATGAGCTCCGAGGGTCTCACATGCCCTTAACCCAGCATTTAGAGCAGCAGCAGTTCCCCAACCTTCCTAATCTCGATGCTGCGACCCTTTAGACCCTTTAATACAGTCCCTCACAGTGTGGTGACCCCTCCCCCCCCACCACCATAAGATTATTTCATTGCTACTTCGTAACTGTAACTTTGCTACTGTTACGAATCTGTAATGAAGCTATCTGATATTCAGGATATCTGATATTCGACCCCTGTGAAAGTGTCATTTGACCCCAAAGGGATAAGGGGAGGGACCCACAGGTTGAGAAGCACTGATTTAGAAGGTCAGGAGTTCAAGGTCATCTTTGACTGGTTGCAGAGTGAGTGTGAGTTTAGGACCACTCTGGTACAGCTAAGACTGCCTCAAAAACAAAGTTAGGGCTGGAGAGGTGACTAAGGAGAGTATGAGCTGCTCTTGCAGAGGACTAAGGGTTTGACATACTAGATGAGCAGCTCACAACTCCAACTCCTATAACAAAGGCCCTGATGCCTCAGACCCCCTCGGGCCCCTACACTCCCATGTACGTCCTCCCTGCCATAGACGCACATAATTGAAAACACTGATTGTCTTAGTGAAAGTAACTCCCATTTAAATCCTCACCCTTTCCTCCATAAAAATACTGTCAACTGTTCACCTGTATTTTTCAAACTGTTATTTGGTGATTTTTTTTCTTAACATAATGTAATTTATGTCACAGAGTTTATTGTAACTTACTTTCTTCACCTGACAATTATATATTTTGCTTCCCATCTAAGACAATAATTAATACATAGTTTCCTGCCACAAGACAATAATGGATACATAATTTTCTGCCATTGTGAAATAGACTCTTATGACTATACTGGAAAAAGTATAAGCGCTTTTGGTCCTTTTCCTTTCCCGTTATTTTAATTATTGCCAGTATTTCCTGTGGACTCACCTGCCTTCTTACATAGATACAAAAGCATCTAGTTTGACTAAAATATGGAACATGTGTGCTGGTGGGGGTTTTTGTCAAGTTGACACAGACTAGGGTCCTCTGGGAGAAAAGAACCTCAATTCAGAAATTGCCTCCATCAAACTGACTTGAAGGCAAGTCTATGGGGGCTTCCTCTTGATTAATGGTTAATATGGGAGGACTCAGCCCACTGTTGGTGGTGCCACCCTTGGCTTGGTGGTCCTGGGCTTCCCAAGAAAGGCAGCTGACCTCAAGTCTGGCAGCACTCCTCCAACATTCTGCTTCACTTCCTGCAAAAGATAGTTCCTCCCTGACTGTGGTGGACAGAGACCTGGGACGTGTAAGCAAATGATCCCTTTCCTCCCCGAGTGCCTTTTGGTGATGGTGTTACCATAGCAAGCAAGGACAAAGTATGCTATAAGGCAGGCTACGTTTCCAAAAATGGCAATTTTGCTGTTTGGTGGCAGACGTAGCGCCATGTCTCCAAAGAGAAAAGAAACGCCGTTTTTCATACTTCATATTCAGATGTTGCTAACATATGGATCGATAACTGTCATGTTCAAGATGTAAGTTTCCCTCTCAATGATATAGAAACGTAAGGATTTCCAGGAGGAGCAAACCACATGATTAGACAATAAACTCACATTTCAAGTTAGCAACAGGCCCTGTTGGGAATGTCTGGAGCATTCCTGAGTATTCCAACGCTATGGATAACAACCAGGGAGACCTTTGGATGACTAGAGGCTCAGTAAATAGGAAGGCCTGACTGCATCACTCTCACCAATTAGAACTACAATCACCTCGTCCTTCTGCCTCCTGGTCCACAGTCTTTCCCGTCCACTTGTTGTCTCCTTGCATTAAGAGCCCCCAGCTGCATGCACTTTTCCAGGCTTTTCCAGGAGGGACAAGACAGAGGTCTGCAGCTCTTGATGAAGACTACCACAGATTACTTCCATCTGTCTCTCTACCCCAGCTACCCTTCGCTCACAGAACTAACCACCGTTCTGAGATCTGTGGTAGTCTTATGTTTGCCACCGTATTAACAGAAATAAATGCTCATCAGTAATATTTGCCTTTGCTCCTTTCTAACCCATGAGAAGGGTGTTTGAGTGTCGGTAATCTTCCCGACTGTATCGTGTAGAACAAATGTGACTGAGCAAAATGTTGCTTCCTCTCGTGTTCACTGTAAGAGAAGGTTATATTATCTAAATACATTAACATGCATTTCTCTTTTCTTGTGGTTCTAAATAGTTCTGGTGTTTCTGTCTCGCTGTTGTTGTTTGACAGGCTCTCACTATATTGAGGGTCTCATTGTCTGACCTAGAATTGGCTGCAAAGACTAGACCCAGCCTCAACTCTAAAGAGATTCACCTGCCCCACGTCCTGAGCGCTGGTATTAAAGGTGTACTCTATCACACATAGTCAGTTCTAAATAATTTAAAATTTCCCTTATGATTTTGTCTGTGATCCACGAGCTATCTGGAAGTCTGTTTAAGTCTCTCTTATGTAAGTTAATCTTTAGGAATGTGCTATGGTTTAAATTTACTTTTTAAACACAAAACTCAAAAAATAGTTAGCTGTTGATTTCCAACTCTATTTCCTTGGAAGTATAGATGAGTCTGGACCAAGACCAAGACAGTGAATTATGGCTGTCTATGGGCCAAACCCAGGCTGCCGGTTTTTTTTTTTTTTTTTTTTCTTTTCTTTTTTTTCAAAGTTGGCAAGCCAAGCATGGTTGGCACATTCTGAATGGATGGGAATCTCAGAACATGAAGAGTTTGGGAACTGTGAAGAGAGTTCTAATTCATGTGTACACATAAAGTTTTATTATAACACAACCAAGGTAATTCTTATGTATATGGGTGGCTGCTTTTGATCCATGTAGGGGCAGCAATCAGAAATCACTGACCTACAGAGCAGAGGCATCCATTATGTGGCTTCGTAAAAAAAAAAAAAAAACTTGTCAGCCCCCAGTTCAGAGGGTAGTCTTAGAAACATGTTAGGAGAATACAGTTACATTGATGTGTACATACACATATGCATACCTACACACATGACATACATGCATATGCAGTGCCTATGCGCAGAGGGAGAGCAATATCTCTCAACAGCCACATGGATTTTTGAGACACATTCCCAATTACACTGCTTATGTGCCCCGTGTGCGTGTGTGTGTGTGCGTGCATGTGTGTGCATGTGTGTCTCACCAACAGAGATTTCCAGAAGATTATTGAGGATTTAAGTAAATAAATTCACATAAAGCATTTTCACACTGCAATGACCCTATGGGAAGATTTTGTTGCCATCTTGGAATGTTTTGCTTAAGGGCATTTAAAATTAACATTTGGCCTTCTTGAAACAATGTAACTTCAGAACAGTTTGGCTCTGACCCTGCTCCTCTTGACTTCATGCTACTGGCTAGAATTTCAGCGATGTTCTTCTTAACTCTGTGTGTTTCATAAGACTCAGTTTTGTTCCTTACAGATTAGATCTCTGGGAATCGACCCAAGTCCTAACTCATTCGCTCACTTGTTTTCCCAGCATCCTCTTCCTCTGATGTGGGCTTTTCAAAAGGTACCTTTTGCTCATTTGAAAATGTCTCGTTTTAACTTTGTTATGAAAAATAGAATTTTCTGGACATTATACTCTAGGCTGACAGTGACTTTTACCTAGCTCTCTGAAGATATTTCACCGTCTTCTCTCATTATTGCCATTCATAATTATTTAGTTATTTGTCTCTCCTTTATACTTTCTTCTCTTGATGCTTTTAAGATTGATTTTTTTCCCCTCCGTGTGTGTGTGTGTGTGTGTGTGTGTGTGTGTGTGTGTGTGTGTATGTCCTTGAGGTATGCCTTAAATCCATCTTAGAATGTCATCTGCTCTCCTTACCTCACCTCCTGCCTCCACTGCATTCTTTTCTCTATCTGTCAGAGATTCCGTAGAGCTGCATGCACATGATCCACACGTCTCTCCTGGCTTTCCTATCTCTTCTCAGCCCCATGCTTTGGTTGCACATTTTCCTCACATGTTCTTAGGGCGTTTCCAACTTCCGAAGTGTATTTTCCCTTACGAGTGTTGGGGAGGCTTCTATTTCATGCATCTTTAGCCGTTTTAGTTGGTCTTTTACTCAGACTTTTGATTTTTTCCACCCCCCCTTTAACAGATCATAGTTAATTAGCTTTTCTGAAGCCTAAATCTAATCATTGTCTATTTTTGCTGCCAGTCATTTTGATTACTTTTTCCTATACGTCCTGTGATCATTGTCTATGAATTCCATTTAATAGACATTCATTTATGGGAAATTTGAAGATAATAAAGTGAAGTTCTCCCCAGAAATGATTTGCATGTAGCATTTGAAACAAATTCTCCCTGTGGCAAACAAATTACTGACTATTAAAAAAAATTAGACAGCCAAAAATAAACTATTTCACCTACGTGGAAAGAATGTGCCTGTATTTAGTTTTGACTAGTGGAGAGTCTGAGCGCACAAATGCACAGGAAGAACCATAATAAACAAGATGCATAACTGTCACAAAGTAAGAGGCAAGAAGCCCAAGCAGCCCTAAGTGTGAAAAGGTCAAATGACTTAAGCATTTGGCACACTCTCTCAAGGGACAAATGATACCATACCAGCAGTGGTGGCCACAGGGAGGGGACTTGGCTACCAGATCATACATAGGAGATTGAGATCAGATATAGTAATCATGTTCTAAATTATAGTGCCTCTCTTCTACATTTGTCCAGAGGCATGTCTTGTATTATGCCTGTTTGAAACTCAGAACAGCTCAACTAAAACACTTACCAAGCATGCTCCAGGCCTGAGTTCAAAACGATCATACCGCAAACACACGCGTGACCGTGTGTGAGCACGCATGTGCGCGCACACACACACACACACACACAGAGAGAGAGAGAGAGAGAGAGAGAGAGAGAGAGAGAGAGAGAGACAGACAGACAGACAGACACAGACAGACAGACAGACAGACATATGGGCACACAGGGTGGAGAACACAGTGGTTCTTAAGTGACATTCCTGTATCAGGTTATAGGGTGGAATTATGGAGTTTGTTTAAAGAACTTTGAAGAGTACTTCTGACTAAACTCCCCAGATTAAATTCTGCCATTAAAAGTTTACACATTAAGAAAACAACAACAACAACAACTAAAACCAATTTCTGACATTTCTCTTTGTGTCTTGAAAAAAAATATGTCTTCTTAGCATTTGTATATTTTGATAGATACATATCTCAACGTGTTAACTGAATCCAGTGTTTGGCATCTATTACCTCATATATGTATTATGTATTTGTTGATGAGATTGTTTAAAATCATCTCTTTTGCCTAGTTTGATATATTTGAAATGAAACTCTTGGTATGTAGCTTTTATACCCAGCTGTACACTCAACCAACATGTGGGATGCTCATCTACTCGATATATTTATGTTTATTCTTCTCCACATCATTTTTTATTCCATATGCCAACATTAACAAGTGAGTTTTTTTTTTCTTTTGATTGTAGCTCAGGCTAACCTTGAAATGACTGCTTAAGGAAGGGTAGCTTTGAGCTCCTGCTCTCCTTGGCTGTGTTTCCTAAGTGCCATGATTGCAGGCATGCGCCAAACAGGCCTAACAATAAGTGAGGTCTTCAAACAGTAAAAGCATATATGGTTTCGCTAGGAACAGCTAAACTCAAGCTGTTATGATGGTACAGTGGGTGACAGAACTTACGGCCAATCTTGACATCCTGAGTTTAGTTCCTGGGATCCACGAGGTAGAAGTTGAGAATTGAGGACTGAGTCTGGCAAGTTTTCTTCTAATTTCTGTAGGTGTGCCATGGTAAATCTAAACACACACACACACACACACACACACACACACACACTCACACAAAGGGAGAGGGAGAGAGAGAGAGAGAGAGAGAGAGAGAGAGAGAGAGAGACTAAAGAAATAAAAATCCACTAAAACATTTAAACAGGAAAATTTGACATTGAATCTTAGCAAATTGTAATCCAGATGACTCAAATGAAACAAATGTTCATCAAACTCTAAGCTTATGGTGATAGCTAATATTTCTATGAAAGTATGTCCTGCTACAAAGATAAAATTAAAAGGGAAAATGAAGATTTAACGATATAGAGTTACAGAGAGTATTAAGGTGGAGGATAGAGTTCGGTTGAAGTTCTTTCAATATAGGCCTCTTCTGTTTGACTCCAGGCAGTGTGCTTGACAAAAGAAAACCAGAGACAGGTTTGAGATGTATTGCTGGAAGGGTTGCTTGGATCAAAGGACTCAGTGATCACTTTAGCTTCTCTCTCTCTCTCTCTCTCTCTCTGTGTGTGTGTGTGTGTCTGTGCGTGTGTACACAAGTGTGTACACGATTTCAGAGAATAAAAGGCCTAAAGCTCATTTGAGTCAGAAAAGAATGGTTTTGACAGATTTCTTCGCCATCTGAGGACCAAGTGAAAGGAAAAAACATTTTGAGTTCAAGCCTCAAAATAACTAACAGAAGGCCCTGTGGGTTACTTATTCGTCTGCTTCTCCTATTTCAAGGCTTACCATATCTGTAAGGAGTAAGATGGATTTCATGTAAGTCCTCAGGGTAGATCTGTAGCAGTCTAGAGTTTAAGGAGAGTTGATTTAAGTATATAAATCTATTTATGTAAGCTGTGGTGTAGGCAGGCCTGGATCCTAACCCTAAGGTCACTATTGGCTTTGGCAAAAAGAAAGCTCTGAATATCACTTTCCCACTTTTCTAAAGTGACGGTTCGTTTTAAGGGTTAGAGATGGAAGTAAATTTCTTAGTTCCTGGCCTGCATTGTCAATTAACAATCCTAGCTACCTATACGATCTATCAAAACCAGCCATTTCCAATACTGGACATACTCAAGTGGATGTCTGTCTGTTGGGAATGTTGGATGGAAAATTCTGGTTGGAGGCAGGAGATGAAACTTCACCATAAAACCTATCACTGCCCCCCTTTTATTCTCCGTCTTGGCCTGGTAATTCACATTCTCTTGAATGACCTTTGGTTTGCCTCGAAAAGCAGGTAGGCCCAGCTATTTAAGCCAAGTTTTGTTTAATAGTCTGTCTTGGCACCTGGAAGTCAATTGCCTTGGAAGTTAGAAGGGCCGGGTGTCTGGGGGCGTAGC
Source organism: Rattus rattus (assembly GCF_011064425.1). Taxonomy (NCBI): domain Eukaryota; kingdom Metazoa; phylum Chordata; class Mammalia; order Rodentia; family Muridae; genus Rattus; species Rattus rattus. Next base: position 11,782,541 of record NC_046159.1, read on the forward strand.
TGTGACAACGGAGGTATTGTAAAAGGTAAGAAAAATGCCAGGGTCAGGAGAGAAGACTGGCAGATTCTTAATTTGTGGCTCCAGTGATCGAGCCAGGGAGCATTGAGCAGTGGTGAGTAGTTATTACCGAACTAAAGAGTCTCCCATACTCGAAACTACATCAGGCTCTTGGCAGGAGCGCCTATGAAAAATGGGATCCAGGACGCCTTGTGAGACAGGCCTGGGCATGCTGGCTACATCCAGGGCTGGCGTTTTATAGCCTCTGTAAACCAGTGAAGTCTTTGGGTACCACTTGCCCAATGCATGAGTTGAGGAGATGGTAAAGAAGCAGACTAAGGGACACAGGTCTGAGGTTGAGGAATGCCTCCTGCTCCTAGCTGGGTAGGGTTGTAACTCCTAGATTAATACTGGTCATCAGTTGTGCAGCAGGACCTGGCTGCAGTCACAAGAGCGCTCTTTCCACCTGGGGCATCACCCCTGTCCCAGGCTCTGCAGACCCAGGTCGGTTCACTTGAGGAACTGTAGACATCAGCTGAGGCTGGGATTCCGGGTCTCCCCTGACCGGTGAGGTGCTTGCCTTGCCAGGTGAAGTCATCTGCACCCTGTCCAGAGCCCTAAGGTTCACTAGAGATTCAACTGTCCTCAACACCTAGCAAACGGAGCCCCTCTCCCGGCCGCGCGGGGCAGCGCGCGTTCCCGGCTCGCTGCTGGGCATGCGCGGCGCGTGCTGGCTGTGGCCCGGAGCGAGCGGCGCGCACACGAGGCCCGGGCGGCGGGCGAGGCGGGTTCGTGGGGCGCTGGGCGCAGAGCGCGGGGCAGTCCCCTGCGGCGTGTCTGCAGCGGGGCGCGGCGGGCGCTCCAGCTCCCGGATCTTTCTGCCTCGGCCACAGGTCCTCTTGCGTCTAGGGAGGTCGTGGCACTCCCTGAGGAGCGCGGCGGCTCGGAGGGCGGATCCGAGGTAAGAGCCCCTCGGACATCGGTGCGGCTCCCCGGGTGGGATTCCCGCGGCGTGGACTCCCTCTCGCTTTCCCGTAAGGGTCTTTGTGAGCCGGGACCAGAGCGGTGCCAGGCTCAGCGGCCACTGCGGTTCACTTGGACCCTTTGCAACTGGTGTCGGCGGCCAGGTGTGCGCGGGCACTGCCGCCCCAGCGCGTCCCCGCGCCCGCTCGCTCCGCGCACCCCGAAACCAGGGGAGCCGAGCCCCCCGCGGTCTGCTCCGCCTGGGTGGGTGCCGAGGGACCCGGAGACCCCACGTTTCCCTGAGCTGCGCGGGCGTACCTGAGTTTAGCACACCTGGGCTCCCACCCCGCCCTAAGGTCTTGGATATGGGGCTTTCGGAGCGCTTCTTACCCCAGCCCAAGTGGGGACCCCCGGGGGAGAGACCTGCTTGAGATGGGGACCCGCCGTGGTATACACCTTTCAGTTGAGGTAGCTCTCTGTGTTTGAATAGTTGTGAATTCTGGATCACTTTCCAACACCATTTTACTTTTGGGAAGATGGCCTCTCTGGCTGTCAGTTGTGCTTTGGAGGGTTCCACACCCACCGAGAGACAGTGAAGGCGCCCCGGGTCTCATCCCTTCCCTCCTTTCAATGACTACAATACACATGCAAAATCTTTGCACGGTTCTCTGAGCCATGCTGTTCAAATCCTCCTCCTGTAGCCCCCAAGTGCTGCTGGCATCTCGCCGGGGCAGGACGCCCTAGGGTTTGGGCTTAAAATCCGTAGACATTTGGAGCGGCGAGGCATTAGGAGAGGAGGTTTTCCCGGAGCCAATGTTTCAGCGAATGCATGGCTGCTTCTCTTCTAAAGGTTTCACTTCTTGCCTCAGACAGTGAGAGAAAAAGACAAAATAGCGAATGCTAGTTCAGATACAACTTGGTTCAGACACGTGTGAGTACTTTGAAGTTTTATTTGGTTTTGCCACTTTTGGGGAGGAGGTGGAAATCAGGATTCCTGGAAGGCTTTTTTATGTTAAAAAAAAATCCTCAAAGTGTCTGTGTTGTGGGCTGTTTCTAATTTCTCTCCCTTGAAAGGATGCCATTCTAAGGCTCCCTGGGTTTTGGAACGCCTGCGCTCATTGTGTAGAATTGTAGATCTCGGGACAGTGAGTCTATTGAAATTAAAGTCAATGACATCTCGCCTCACCTAGGAAAGATTTACTTTTTTCTTTTCTTTTCTTCTTTTCATTTGGGGATTGGAGGTTTGGGGCATGCTGTTGGAGCTCTTAGTCTGCTGGTGTGGAGAATCTGTGGCGGATGAGCTCTCTCCATCTGAAAGTTAAATTCATCACAGAGAGGGTTGTGTAGAGTGTACCACAAGCTAGAAAGCCTTCTTGTGTGTGTAGAAAGCCTTCTCGCACCTTAGTAGATTAAGACTTTGTAAAATTCCACAAGTAACTCACTTCCTTCATAGCCGGAAAGAAAGTATCTTTTAAATCCTACTCTTCTGAGCCAAGTGTTGCTCCCGGAATTTGGGGTGTCTGCGTTGTAGCGTTCTTTCACTTTCCAGTGTCATTGAGTACCATTAGAACTGGCAAGTTAGCCCTTTATTAACAGTGGGAAATGCTTTCAGTGAATTCCTGGTTAGGATGATTTAAAAAAAAAAAAATTCCCTAACAGGAAACTATGTTTCATTTTGAACACTTTGCTTATTTGTGGTGAAAGGCTCTTTGCCTTTCATTTTGTGTGCACATCTAGTGATATCCGGATTCAGTCTACACTGGGCCCTTTCAACCTTGGCTTCTGTGTAGCTCGGTGACGCAGGCTCCACTCTCTGCTTTTACATCGTTTCATCTGCTCCTTTTTCTTCTGACTCTCCTCTTCGGCCACCTGTTTTTATTCTGAAACGTAAGTTCCTTCGAGGTAGGTTTGAATGAGAAACTGTAAATCCCAGATTCAGATCTCCTTCCTTAGTTCCTTAAGTTTTACCGGGATGAGTTTTAGCACTTTGTATACATTTTCGGTTGGCTTTTCCGAGTTGTGTTTGACCGATTTGGTTGTTTTGTCTCAGTGCAAAACAACCAGGGTATAGTTTATAAACTTTCAGACATCTGCAGGGGTATCGGAGAGGAAGGGATGGGACTTTAGCCAAAGTGCTATACAGTAACATCCCTCCCGGGAATTGCCCCACCAAATTGTTTGCAGCTGTGGGGGACTGGACGTATTTTTCCTAAGAAACATTGTAGTGGAGCCCTTGCAACCTGTGTGAACTGAGTATTTATACAAACCTGGGGGTTGGTTCTTTAGGTCCACACTGTAGTATCTGCAGTCTTTCTCAGAGACACATCCTAAGTGGGATTTTCAGAGACCTGAAGGCTAGGTGGATAAAGTGCTTGCCCATCTCTAGGGTCAGTTCAGAACCTGAGTACCCACGTAAAAGGCTGGCATGCTTCTGCAGCCCCAGTGCTGGGGTGCAGAGGGTGAATACTAGGGACTTGCTAGCCAGCCAGTCTACCTCAAATGGCAGTCAGACATACGCATGCGTGCGCGCGCACACACACACACACACACACACACAACTAAATGAATACTGAAAGTCGTCTGTAAGCTATTTATATGGCTGGAAAAAAAAGTCCAGCAAGGGTTGGAGGACTTTGTAACAACTATTAACACCTAGTGTTACTATTGACTGCAGTTCATGGGTCCTTATTGGTGTAGTCTTGTTAGCTAGAGCTCACACTTGAATACATGTCTTTTTCCCTTTGTTTTTTGGCGATTGAACCCAAGGTTTCAGCACAGAGCTCTACCACTGAGCCACACCCTAGCCTCCCTTCGTTTTAATCTCATGCCTGTGTTCTATCTCAGGACCCATTAGTCAGAACACTGGCTACATTTAACTGTTGCAGTTTCTTCAGCTCCAATTGGCTCTGGTCTTTTCTTCCTCAGACTTTCTTTTCTCTCTTTTTATCCTTCCTTCCTTCCTTCCTTTCTTTCTTTTTTTTTTTTTTTTTCTTTTGACAACTTTGGCCATTTTAAGGAGTCCTGGTCCTATTGTTTATAGCATGCTTTTCCCTTTTGAATTCGTCTTTTGTTTTTCCCAGAGTTAGGCTGCAGTTAATCAAGCCTTTGATCCCAGCACTAGGAAAGCTCGGGCCAGAAAGATGGCAGGTTCGAGGCCAACCTGGCCACATAGTGAGGCTTTTTGTCTTCCTCAGGGTTTCTATTGCTGTGAAAAAACGCCACGAGCAAAAATAAGCTGAGGAGGAAAGGGTTTATTCAGCTTTTGCTTCTGCAGCACTGTTGATCATTTAAGGAAGTCAAGGCAGGAACTCAAAACAGACCAGGAACCTGGAGGCAGGAGCTGATGCAGAGGCCACAGAGGCTTGTTCTCCATGGCTTGCCCAGCCCTGCTTTCTGAAAGAAACCAGAACCATCAGCCTAAGGGTGGTCCCACCCACAATGGAATGAGATGAAACCTCCCAGACCAATCACTAGTTAGGAAAAGGCCACACGGGCTTGCCTACATCCCTTTCTTATGGAGGCCTTTTTTTTTTTTTTTTTTTTTTCAATTGAGGCTCACTCCTCTCTGAGGGTTTTAGCTTATGTCAAGTTGAACATAAACTAGCCTGGACAGATAACAAACAAGGAACTTGTCACAAAACAAGGAAAATCAGCCATTGTGGATTTTGGATTGAAAGACAACCAGGGCAAAGTGCCTTATCCATCCCAGGTCCCATCCACACCATCAGCAGGGTTATCAGCCTCATCTTGATCACGGGCTGAGATAGCAGCTGTCAGTTCATTTTCTGCTCCTAAGTTCCTGGTCTTTTCTTTGTCATTCCCTCCTCTTGGGAAACAGTCTCCCAGCACAGCCTGGGTTTAAGGAGTGGAGACTTGTGACTCTTCCCTACCCCTGAGGGTGTAATATCTCTCTCTACAGCTCTGTGTTGTTTATCGTGTGAATAGAAAACTAGCCAGGAAAGACCAGGTCATGAAAAAAAAAAAAAAGGCATGTAGCCATTGTGGGCTTTGGATTGGAAGATGACAAGACAAAGTACTTTGGCCATCACAGGCCTCAGTACACAACCTCAGCAGGGGTATTGGACTCAGTTATTTGGTCATTTGGGTATAAATCTGAACTCCTGCATACTTTACTGTACTCTTTGGGCTATAATCTAGCTCCCACGGAAGCTCAAATCCTTACAGCTTGATTCTTAAACCCCTTTGATAAATTCCGGTCAATTGGTGTTTGTTTGTTTTTTCTGTAGATGATTTTTATTTTAAAGCATGTCTCTGTAAGATGCTCTAGGCTTTTCTTGTATAGTTCCTGTCTAGAATTAGCCATTTCGTCTAGGACTTAGGTTCCCATTGTTTGGAACTTTCGTTGGGAAGCCAGGTCTGGCCCAGGAGTGATGGCAAATTCTCAGAATCACAACGTTCTGGACGCAGATGTGCGAGAACTGGGAATTCAAGGTCGGTTTGAGTTATGGTTTGAAAGCAAGCAAGGTCTGAGCACTCCGTGTGCCTGTTAACGGAATGCCGTTGATTCCAGGCTCTCCTGTGAAAAATAAGGAAGTACATTTACGCAGAGGGATTTCGGTAGACACAGTCTGTGCGTGTATATAAATGTCTGCGTGCGCGTGTTATCTCTACTAAAGTAAGCGTGGGCTCATGCTGGTGCAATGCTGATAGTGATGAACATCGTTCTGGTTTCTCCCCCTCCCCTCTGGAAACTTCCTGTAGCAGTGGAGAGAAACCCGGCTCCATAGTCTGTTTTCCATCTTGGCATCCCTTGACCTTAGAGGCTATTTTCATGCATACATTAAGGTTAAGTCTTGATCTTATGAATTCTGTGGGCTTGACGTGTCTTTTTGAAAGTGTCCTATCGAATGACTTTGACATATTAAAGGTTCCTATCTTACCTATCGTTCTCATTTTTCCTACTTTTTATTTCTAAACTCTATTATTCTTTATTAATTAAATTAGGTATCTCTCTGTGTGTCTCTGTGTGGGTATGTGCCTGAGTGTAGGTGCCCGTGGAAGCCAGAGGCATCCACCCCTTAGAGCTGGGGTTACACGTGGTTACGTGTTACTTGGTGTTGGTGCTGGGAGTTGTACTCAGATTCTCTGCAAAAGCGGCAGTCATTCTTAGTTGCTGAGACCGCACCCCCCCCTTCTTTGCCTATTTCTTAATGAGATTTTAAAAAAAATGTTTAGAGTCTTAAAAGGTTTAAATGGTTTCGTGCTGCACAGTGAGCCTGCCCAGCATTCGTTGATCTAGTCTCCAGACCCTAAGAGTTTCATAAAAGAGTATTTTGTATATAAGCACCTTTCCAATTATGTTCTGCAAATATTTTCTTCTAGATTGTCTAATGTTTTTATTCTTTTGCCGGAGGAGATGTTTGATTGCCTTTTTCTTTTGTTTTTAAGTCAAGGTGTCACTGTGTCATTTATGCTGGCCAGAACTCACTCTAGAGTGTGTGGAAAGAATACATAATCCTAGCTAGCGCATGTAAAAGATAGACAACCCAGGCATTTTACTTACAAACCGTAAGCCTAGATCGGGCAGGTAGAGAGCTCTGAAGTCCTGTTGCTTGCTGTTTCTTCTGGCCACATACTCATAGTCCATTTCCTCTCATGCCAGCTTCCTCCACTTCATCTTCTTTCTCTTCCTCTCCCTCTACCTGCAACCCCTCACAGGATCCTTGAGTCCCACCTTGCCCCCTCCACTGTCCTGTCCAATCACAGGCTCTAGCCTTCTATAGGCCAGTTACATTGGGGAGCAAAGTTCACATAGCATCCCTCGATGTACCTGAAGATCTGCTCACTGGGGGCGGCCACATCTTGAGAAGCCAGTATTTGACATCGGAATGCAAGCAGCGTCACACCAACCCACTGCAGTAGTGTGAACTGGGTTAAAACTCATGGCGATCGCCTTCCTGCAGCCTCCAAAGTGCTGGGGTTGGTTGCACGTGTGCGCTGCCACACCCAGCTAGATACTTAAGACTTTGTAATTGCATTTGTACGTGTTCATGCGTGTGGGCGCTTGTGTCGTCAGATGCACATATGCATGTGTATGTGCTTGCGTGTGGAGGCCAGAGCTTGACGTGAGGATCCTCGCCCATCCCCATTGAGACAGGGTCTCTCCCTGGCCTAGAGCCCACCAGTCAGGCTGGGCTGGCTAACCATGGATCTCCAAGGACTCCTTGTATCTTCCTGTCCCTGCCTCCCCGGTGCTGGAAATACAAGTGCACCCTTGTTTTTTCCTTTGTATTCTGGGCCCTGGAGACTGGACTTGGGTCCTCGTGCTTTCAAGGCATGTGCTTTACCGACAGAGGCGTCCTCCGAGCCCGGGTTTTTTTTTTTTTTTTTGGTTCTTTTTTGGTTTTTTTTTTTCAGAGCTGGGGACCCAACAGGGCCTTGCAGGGCTCCTGAGCTAAATCCCCAACCCCGAGCCCGTGTTTTAAGTGTCGATAAGGTAAATCTATCAATTTCATGATTTAGTGTCATATTAAAAAAACAAGTACCTCTCTTTATGTAATTGTATCCTTTTAACATTCAATGCATTCATTTGTGTATGTGGGGGATGGAGTACATGCATATCCTGTGACGAACACGTGGATGTCAGAGCCAGTTTTCTCTTCTCACCGCGTGATTTCTGGGGATTGAAGGAGGGGGATCAGGCCTGCCAGGAAGTGCCTTTGCCTGCTATGTGAAGATAACTCAGTAGATATCATCACTAAGATCCATGGGAGTATTTTCAGTTTCCTCCTTGTTTTCTGGTCTACATCCCACTGAGAGGGATGTGTGAGGACCTTGATGAGTTTATAAAGAATCAGGTTCTCCTAAAGAAGAAAGTGAGCAAACACAGAGTGGGAGCACTAGCTACAGTTTGGTTGCTGTCTCCGTCTCTCTTTGAGTCTGAATTTCTCCAAGTCGAGGCTCTGAGTCTCAGCTGTGGATCTAACTAGGCAGATGATGACGTCATGTGGGACACTCTCAGAGTGGGAGCTACCGTAGTCCTTAGTGCAGTTGTTGTGGACGATGGTAAGTGGAAAGGAAAGCGTGTGTGTGTGTGTGTGTGTGTGTGTGTGTGTGTGTGTGTGTATGTGTGTGTTGTGTGTGCTTACACACAAGTGTGTATTCTTTCCAGTGCATAGTAAGAAAGGAGAGGCTCACTGTGGCCAAGGACATCAGAAATGGTTCATTGAGTAGCTTCTGGAGTTCAAGAGTGAGGGTCCTGGGTAGGACTCCAGAGCATTCCAGGCAAAGAGGTAGGTAAATTTGAGTTGGTCAAAGCGGTGGGGGTGTGGTGGGAACTGTGAGCCTTCTCATACCCAGAGCTGACAGAAGACTAGACAGGCAGTTATGCTCCTTTTTTTTATACGCAGCAGTGTGAAAGTATTCATTAGACTGTACTAGGGAAGAATGGGGCCATCAAAGCTGTTGAAGAACACTCTGTGTCGTCTCTGTTAATCACAGGGCTCTCTGAAGCTTGCCCTTCCTGTACAGATGAGCGCTCCTTCCTTCCCATCATCCTCAGGGGCTGTACAGTACTTAAGAAGGTGAAGTTGGGGACTCCATGCCAAACCATCCTTACAATTAACAGCAGACTGACTTACAGATGTAATGGGTGACAAAGAGCTTTTGGTCCTGTCCCAGCCCGCCCAGAGTTTTGAACCATGAACACTTTCTCACAGAATCCGACCGTCATACCTAAGAACATACAAAGAGTGTTTGTTAAACGTATCATGCATTTGATAAGAGGTCAGATTTTGAGTGTTGAAAATTATGTTTTCAATACAAGGGAAGGAAAATAGCTTAAGGGGAAAAATAATGACCAACAGAAGTTTATACTTAACAGGGAAAGAAAAGCATTTTAAAGTCTCTTAGGGCAGGCTGTTTGTACTTAGTTTTATTTTGAAAATGTTATGCATACCATTAGAATATTGCTTAAGCTGGTCTTTAATCTCAAAGTGTGTGCACATTCTTGGTTGTCTGTGGGTCTAATGGAACAACACGGTGTTTCTGGTGTTGGAATATACTTGCAGTCATTAAACGCTGTACTTTTTCTGGGTTGCTCTAGTATTTGTATTTTATAACATTGTAATTGTCTGTGGTATTTTCTTTATAGATTAAGAAGTTGAAAACAGTTTAGGTGAACCAAAAAGGCTGGGAGGGAAATAATTGTGAATTTGTCTGTCTCTTTTGAAAATACTCTGTGTGTGTGTGTGTGTGTGTGTGTGTGTGTGTGTGTGTGTGTGTGTGTCTTTGTTTTTGTTTTTCAAGTCAGGGTTTCTTTGTTTAGTTCTGGCTGTCCTGGAACTAACTATGTAGATCAGGCTGGCCTTGAACTAAGAACTCAGAGATCTTCCTTCTGCCTCCTGAGTGCTGGAGTTAAAGGTGTGGACCACCAACTTTACCCAACTACTTTTAATATATGTTATTCCAGTTCTCTGTAGTGTTTTGTCATTCACAGGTGATGGCTACTTAGATGAATGTAGAATGTATGGTTTTGTGCCTCACCTTAATGCTTTTTAATTACATGTATTTATTTATGTATGTGTGTGTGTGTGTGTTTGGAGATCAGAGGACGACTTTCTGGAGTTGTTTCTCTTCTATCACTTCTATTCCAGGGACTGACTTTAAGTCATCAGGCTGCAGAAAGAGCCTTTACCCACCATGCTGTCTCATTTGTCTTATTTGTTTGTTTGTTTGCTTGCTTGTTTGCTTGTTTGCTTCAAGGCAGAGTTTATTTATGTAGTCCTGACTATCTTCAGACTCGGTCTATAGGCTAGACCGGGCTAGCCTGGAACTCAGAGATCCATCGGCTTTTCCTCCCAAGTGCTGGGGTGAAAGGCATAAGGCACCATCAGGCCTGACTTATTTAAAAGAGACACTTGTGGTGCTGAAGAAAACACTTACCTGTACTGTGAGTCAAGGTCTGTCCCATTTAAAATCTGCTCTGTTTCCTTTGGAGGTTGGAGGAGGGGCTTAGACACCTTAAAACTCAGTAAGTGGCTTCTGACAGCCCGTGCAGACTGCACTGGACTGTTCAGTCCCATGTGAAAGGTTAAGTTCCCTACTGTATTGCCATGCACTGTTCTGTCCCCAGTAACAATGTGCTCAGATGTGTCTGCACCATATGAGGAATCTCCAGGCATGTTCCCGTGTGTTTTAAAAACTTTATTATAGCAGAACACTCTCTCTCTCTCTCACTCTCTCTATCTCCCTCTCTCTTTCTCTCTCTCTCACACACACACACACACACTCATATATATACACACTCACACATACGTATACACATACACACACACTCATAAACACTCTTTCTGACACACACTCATAAACACTCTTTCTCACACACACACTCACACACTTTCTCATATACACACTCATACACACACTCACATATATTCATACACACTCTTTCTCACATACACACTCATACACACACACACACACACACACACTCACAAACTAACAAGTTTTACTTGCCAAGATCCTTGCGGTCAAGAGGGAACACTGTGTTGGTCATTCTTTTATTTAGCTCTTCTGTGGGGCTTGCTACATCCTGAACAGTTGAAAAGCGATGGAATTTTTTTCTGAGATAAGAATCTGACCACTGGGCCAGTTCTTGTCATGTTATTCACATGATACTCATGGAAGGCTGTCGGGCTGGTGCACACGACTGAGAAAGTGTCCTGGATTGCTTTTACTCATTGAGAAAAATGACTCTCGGCAGATTTTTATGTGCGTTAACTCATGGATTTGCCTAAATCACTGTCCCTTCTCCTTTGAAGTGAACAAAGTGAGAAGCCAGCCCTGAGCAACAGTGTTTAAAGAGTAATGGACAAGGGGCTGGCGAGATGGCTCAGCAGGTAAAGGGGCTTGCTGTCAAGGCTGAGGGGTGACCCGAGTTCAACCCCTGGGTCTCGCCTTGGAGGAGAGAACTGACGATCCCAAGGTGTCCTCTGACCTCCACATGCATGTTGTTCACATACGTGTTCACGAGTGCAAAAACACACGCATGAAATAAATAAGTACACACAGAAAACAAGATAAAATAGGCAAGGCAACTTTACTGGACTTTAGGAATCATTGAATTAATTGATTAATTAATTAATTTCTTTTTACGGTTCTTTAATTTTTCACATTTCTTCAGCAGGCAAAGTTTAAAGCTGCAGCACCATTTGCTCCAAAACCCTTGCCCTTTTCACGGTCCATCTTTATCTTAAGCCTTGCTGTGTCCGTGGTCTTGCAAAGAAAGTGGTTCTGTAAAAATCCTGTAGCTGATAGCTGGCCATGTGGTTTCCCGTTCCACACTTTCCCCATACTTCAGCCCCCACCTCTGGCAGCCTTCTTCAACCCTCAGGTTGACTGCAGTCAAAAGTCTCACTTTCCTAACTTTGATATTTGTCTCTTACTGCCCACCTCTTTCTCATGCCCGGTGAGACCTTGGCCCTGGACAGGCCCTTCTGAATAAAGGACGCATTCATGGTGGTCGTGACAGACGAGGTCATGTTTAGGCAGCTAAGAAGGCTTGGAACAAAGGAGTGATTGAGGCCCTCATTTCCTGCCATCTTATTTGGGTGGGAGGAAGGTTATTTCAAAAAGAGCAAAGCCTCATTATAATAAGAAGTTAAATTCTGTCTAGCATAAATATATTAGTGTTACTTTAACCAGAATGGATTTTTGTTTATTCAAGACGGTCTCACTACGTTGCCTTGGTTGGCCTGGAACTTGGATAAACCAGGCTGGACTGGACTCACACAGATCTGTTCATCTCTGCCTTTATGATGCTGAGATTCAAGGCTTGTACCACCTCTCCCTCCCTCCCTCCTTTCCCTCCCTCCCTCCATCCTTCCGCTCCCTCCCCTCCCCCTGTATGATTATTTATAGGTGTCCTTTCTCACTGTAAGGAATTTTAGAATTTAAATTGAGATATCTCTCCAGCGGGATTGTTTAATCAGAGGATAGAGATTCTCCGAGATATTGGAAAATCTTTTCAAACAAGAGTGGCAGTCTATCTTACCTCCAGGACTTGTCCCTGGCCCCTGTATCTCTTATCTGTGGTTAGTTCTATTTTCTCTCTTGCCCAGACAGTTAATGGAACAGTAGAAACCTGATTTTGTCAGCTTTCATTGGATCAAAAGGTAGAAGACCTAAAGATATGGAGTGATTTAGTCCAATAGATGTCAGTTATATTTTGTGTTATTTTATGGTCTTCAGGCTCATTAATATAATCAAGCCATTGCTACCTTGAAATATAAAAGTTTAAATACAATTCTGAACCAGTAGTTCAAGTGGGAATGATTGGGTAAAAACTTTGTGTAGTATCTGGGAGGTGGAGGTATAAGAACCCAGTGCCATTTTTAGCCTATCTTGCTGTCCCTGTGCTGTCTGGGCACTTTGATTATAAGTTGTAAGAAACAGTACATTGTTTGAGGTAAGACTGTATTAAATATTTATTTAGTAAATAAAGACAAAATAACAGGGCTTTGAGTTCCAAGTTTGGGCATATCGTCCTTGGAAAACTTCACATCTTGCTATTTCTGAATAATAACCTTGACTTTATGAGTCAGTGTGGACACTGATTGCATTTGGGGTTTTAGAAATCAAGGGTTCTTGCTTATCCCTAGGAGCTGGTCTTGCTTTATGTGGAGTCCCTGAGAGTGTGGATGTGAATCTGGGGTGACGTTTTTCAGGTTAGCTAATTCAAGGCTGCAGCTACTCCCATCCTGTTCTGGCCAGCAGAGTCTAGGTTTCCACAGAGGCTTGAGAACACAGCCTAACTTTTGAGACCCACAGGACGACTTCAGCTGGGACCCAGTTTTAAAGGCTTTTAGCCGCGATCCTTTCTGTACTATCGAACTTTCTAAATATTCCTGCTGAGTTTTTTTTTTTTTTTTTAATATTTTTTTTTCCTTCATTGGGGAGAGTTTCATACATGTATGCAAAGAAACATGGTCTTACCTACTCATTTCTCCCTTCCAGCTTCCTCCCAACTTTATGTCTCCTCTTTACCTTTTAAAACAAAAATAACCTGCCAAGTCTAGTCAGTGTTGCCTCTATCTGTGTGAGTGGGGGATTAGCCGCTGGATTATGGGAAACCTACCAGTGGCCACACACTAAAGAAGGAGGACTCTCTCTCTCTCCCAGCAGCTTTCAACTCTTAGTCTCTTCAGTAAGGCTTGGTGCCCGGAGAGCGCCTTCCCAGCTATGCTGGGTATGTGATTGGCTAGACCTTAGGCAAGTCTTGTATTTTGAATTCATTCCAGTAATGTTCAGAAGAAAGAATTTCATTGCTAATTTTTGGCTTCCTTCCTTCCTCTTCCTCCTCCTCCCCCTCTTCTTCCTCTTCCTCTTCCTCCTCCTCCCCCTCCTTTTCCCTCCTCCTCCCCTTCTTCTCCTTCTTCTTCTTCTTCTTCTTCTTCTTCTTCTTCTTCTTCTTCTTCTTCTTCTTCTTCTTCTTCTTCTTCTTCTTCTTCTTCTTTCCTCCTTCTCCTCCTCCTCCTCCTCCTCCTCCTCCTCCTCCTCCTCCTCCTCCTCCTCCTCCTCCTCCTCCTCCTCCTCCTCCTCCTCCTTCTTCTTCTTCATGTTTTTGGAGGTGGGTCTTACTGTATAGCCCTGGCTGGCCTGGATAGGTAGACCAGATTGGCCATGAATTCACAGAGGTGCAGAGAGTCACCTCCCTCTACTATGGAATGCTGGTAATAGGGGTGTGCTCTACCAAAGTTGTCCTGCGATGGCTTTTGTTTTTAACTGGCACCCACTATTGTATAACCCTGTGGTACAGATGGACTTTTTTTTTACATGTATGTATTTATGTTTGTTTGTCTATTTTGTGTGTGCATGCAGGCATGCCGTTGACCCTGTGTGGAGATCAGAGGACAACTTGTAGGAATTGGTTCTCTCCTTCCACTCTGTGGGCTCTAGGGATGGAAGTGAGGCTGTCAGGTTTGGCAGCAAGTGCCTTTACTCAGTGAGCTATCTCACCGCCCAAACAGTGTTTTAAAAGGCAGGATTGTAGAAGAAAACCAGGAACGTGTGCGTATGTGTGCAGCCATGTATGTGCACGTGTGTGTGTGCACATACATTTGCACATACGCTTCAGGTAGAAAGAAGGAATGATTAGTACCCTGCAGAGTGCCGGCTATGATAATACCAAGAGCATCCCAGCTCTCACACGCATTGAATTGTGTACACTGCATGCGGAACACTCCTTTTTCTGCGGGGTGTTTTGTCTGTGGTAGGGGTGTTGCTCTTGACTGGGGTGTGTCACACCTCTCCAGCAGTATTTTCTGTGATGTGCTTACATGGGATGTGTTAGATTAAAGATTAGCTTGGTCGTTGGTGGTCCGTCAGGCTAATTCAGACAATGCAATTTCTTCATCTTACAATTCACTCCTATAGCTTTCTTTCATAGAAGATAGTTTTGTTTTGGTTAATGAGGTTCGCGCCTCACTAGGGAAATATTAAATAATTACATAGAGGCACTACGCGGCCAGGGTGTGTGACGAGTAACACAGACAAGGTTTTTGTCCCATGTTACTTAAAGCGCGGTGGCAGAAACGTATGCTTCTGCCTTGTCTTTCTAGGCGAGGTCTCCTGTAGCTGGTTTTACCTTTATGATGTGGTGGAGGGTGACTTTGAACTCCTCATTCTCCACACTTCAAGTGCCCAGATTCTGAGTGTGTAGCACCATGTCTGGCTCAAGCCGTAGCTTGAAGGAAGCATGGAAACCATGAAAGAAGATGCAGGTTTGATGGTGGGTGCTTACGGTCTCAGTATTTGGGAAGTTGAGACAGAAGGACAGCTGTGAGGCTGAAGTATCCCTGGTGTATAGGGAGAGCCTTTGACTGACATTTTTTTAAAAAGCTTTTTTTTTTTTTTAAAGAATTACTATCTGAGTAAATGGTCAAAATTATGGGGGAGAAAAAAGCGTAACCTTTCCTGGCTTCTCCTTAATTGGTATTCATGTTTTTTTTCTTGCCAAATACCTAAATACTAGTGTTCGATTTTTTTTTTTCTTTTGGTGTACTGATCCTGTAGACTATAAAGTCAGTCCTTTTCAAATGATGTGCAGACTTACAGTAAGCTCACAGGGAGCGTGTGTTATTGAAGATCTTCAGGGAAAATGTCTGCGCACCATTATTCTTGTGAGACCTTCAGTTGTTAAGCCAGTTTATTATCAGAGGAGACAAGTGTTCTGGTGTCGCTTTTATATACAGCATTCGGATTTCTCCTAGCAAACCTAGGAACAAAGGCGCCTTTATTCCTAAGGCGAAGTCACGCCAGAGATTTCAGGCTGGTTGGAAAAGTGTAAAATTTTAGGGGACGGGGAAGAGTAGATTATCTTGACATTTGCATGGGAGTTAACTTCAACAGGGCTGCATGGATTGCAAACTTGTAAAATCCCTTGTGCAGGGAAGAAGAAAGAGGTGGCCGCCTCTCCCTTCCCCGGAGTCAAACCTTTCTGACACACCTCTCAGATTACAAACCATTGAACCGATCCCCACAGTGCCTTTGGCTCCTGTGTGTTCCTAGTTAGCTGCTATGAATGAAAGATTCATAACTATCTGTTTCAAAAGCGTTTTTTATTTGCGTTGCAGAAAGCTTAATTGTTTGGTAGTAGGATCGACAATTCTTTTTATCTCTTGTCTGTAAGTATGGATTGGATCATGTTCGACAAGGAACTTAAAAAAAAAAGAAAAAGGACAACACCACTCCACTTCTTCGGTGCCCAGAGACGGTTCTAAATGAGCACTTATTGACTTATTGACTGGTGTGTTGGCTGTGCTGGGTAGAGGTGCCTGAGTTTTTTTGTGTGTATTTTTTCTCTGTGACAGAAAGCTCAGCTACCCTTTCTCTTATCTTGCCTACTGGGCACTGAACACAGTATCACAGGGAGGCGGAAGTCATACAAAGTTGCCAGACAGATGGTCGGACTCCCCGTGGCAACCCTGTGACCTAATTTCCCAAGCTTTGTGCACCTAACTGAGAGTTCCAACCCTCACTGTCGGATTCAGTTCTCAGGCTTGCCAGTTGGGGCTGGAAAGGAGCGAAGGGTGAGGTGGTTCCGGACAGCTTCTCTGCAGGTGCCAAACCCACACTATGTAGGCATCTCTGTTGCAAGGGACAGTGGGAGTCATTCCCCAATCTGCTTAGTCTTTCCTGATTTGTGTCTCACACTGGTCACGGTAGGATCTTTTTTTTTTTTTTTTTTTTTTTTTAAATCAGCTGAAGAATTGATGGTGAGTTAAAGTGATTATTTTTGAAGACATATTTTTTATTTTTATTTATTTTAAATTAAAACCAGATCCCCCCCCCATATGATGTATTCTGATTATAGTTCCCCCTCCCCAGCTCCTGCCAGGTAATACTACCTTCCCACCCTTTCAAATTCACATGCTTTCTTGGTCTTTCTTTTTAGGAAACAAGCAAGCATTTTAAAGAAATAGAGGAGAGAGAGAGAGAGAGAGAGAGAGAGAGAGAGAGAGAGAGAGAGAGAGGAGGAGAGGGATGGAGGGAGAGGGAGAGGAGGGAGGGAGGGAGGGAGGAGAGACAGAGAGGAGAGACAGAGAAACAGAGACAGAGAGACAGAGACAGAGAGAGGAAAAAGTAACAATAAGATACAAAGAAAAAAACGAACCCAAGTAGAACAAACAGGGAAAAGGTCACGTGGGAATGTCCCCGGAGAGATGGCGGGAGTCGTTCTTCTGCTTCTCATCTCTAGTAAATTCATTTGACAATTGCTCAATTACCCAAATAAGACGAAGACGTGCTCTTTTCGTTTAAAGAGGATTAATAAATACATGTAAGGATTTCCAATCAGATTTTATTGCCCTTTGGATAAAGCAGCAGGGAAGATGGGCTGGTGGGAGGTCTAACTTCCCCGTGGCCTCCCTGTCTCCGTGGCCTGGCTAAGGCACAGAAGCACAGCTTCCTTCTTTGCACGCATTTCCATCGTTTCTGGCTTTGTCAGATTAGCGCTGCAGTGAGGTCATTTGCTGCCCTGATAAAACGGTCACCGGTTAGATGGGTTCGAGTCACCCTTCTGTCTCATAAGCATTTGTACCTAGAGTATTTATATATCCCTATCGTACCACGGCTCTCTTCCCACCTCTAAGACTTTCTGATCTCTCGTCAGTATTCCTGGATGGGGCTGCTGAGCTGCATTTAGGTATTCAGTTTGTCCCCCTTCTAGCGGACACTTGGAACTGTGCATGTCTTTACCCCAAGACACCAGAGCATCTATTCATTTCCACATCCTGTGACGACGATGACCGCAATTCCGTGGCCTAAGAACTGCCTTCTGGTTTTCAGGTGTGGACAAGAGAGTTCTTGATAATCAAAAGGAATAATATTTGGATGTAATTTAAAAAAAAAAAAAGCTTCTGTCTGTCGTAATCAGAGTTGATGTAAAGTGGTCCTTCTCTTTCATGTGACTAAGTCTGAGTGGTCAGAGGGCCCTGATGTCTCCCCGGATGACACTTGGCTCTTCTGGAATGGACTTTCTTTTCTTCACGTCACTGTGTTATTTCCATTGTGCTCCCAGCTACCAGTTCTTGCTTCTCCCGAATTAGCTGCTGATCCTCTCCTAATTAGTCACCCCACAGGGTCTGCTCTCTCAGCTCGTGCCTCCTTGGTACCTGTGCAAGCCAAAGGTTTGGCTTGGCACTTTGACCTTACTCTGTTTTGCTATAGTGTCTTCTTTTTCTTTCCTTAAGATTTATTTATTTTCTGTATATGAGTATACTGTCATTTCCTCAGACACACCAGAAGAGGCTGTCAGATCCCATTACAGATGGTTGTGAGCCACCATGTGGTTGCTGGGAGTTGAACTGAGTGCTCTCGACCACTGAGCCATCTCTCCAACCCACTATAATGTCTTCTTAAGCTTTTGCTCTCCAGCGATCTTCTATCATCTAGAGTTGCCAGAACTTTCCAGATCTGTCCGCTGAACTTACGTAGGCTGTAGCTATCTTTACCCTGTTCAACAGGCAGCATTCTCTTCCTTTGGCTTTCTCAGAGCTTCTGGTTGCTGGCTCCCATCTACCCCTTCTTATCCATCTACGCTTAGATGTTATTTCAGAAGCTCCTTGGAGAGAGTGGGTATCTAAGAGCTGAGGGGAATGAGACTCCGCCCCAGGAAGTTCCACCACCACAGGTTGGTACTGCTGCAGTGGGTGTTTGGAGGGAGACTTCTTGTGTGTATGTCAGTTAATGGATTTGTGCATTATCTAAGCATGGGCACTTTGAGACGTTTCTGTAATTCTTTACTCCGGCCTTATCTCATTTCATGTAGCAGTCTTTGTTTCCATGGCCTTATAAGAAGACCTCAGACCCACATTGTTTCAATCACGGCTCTGACTCAGTTTCTTATCTGTAGCACATGGCTTTTCCCTGGGAGCTGACCCTCCGTGTCTCACAGGGTCTGAATATAGGGCAGGCCTCTGGGCATCATATTACCCCAAGTAAAGTCTTGACCATTTCCCAGCCTTTCCCTCTGTCCCTCTATAGAAAGCTGCTGATCCTCAAATACCAGCGTCAGGTGTGTGGGTTTCCTAGATCCGGTCCCTTCCTTCACCCATTGTTTGTTTCCTCCTGTGAGTAAACAGTCACCAGATCCTACGGACTCTTCTGCCAATGCGGCCCACAGACCGTGCGCCTCCGCTCCACATTCCTGCCAATCGCCTCACGCTTCTGCCTCCCTCGCAGGACGCACTTCTCTTCTTTATCATTTCTAAAGTCAGTGTCTTTTCTTGTGGCGCACAGAGGCCCGGTCTTCCCAGCCCCTGCTTTCCTTTTACCCTTCACCCCGTATATCCCATAATAACTATAGCTTCCTGAACATACTTAGCTTCGTCCTCCCATGACTATGCACAAGCTGTTCCCTCTGCTTTGACTTTTCCTCTTCTGCTAACCCCATCACCTCCTGTGTATGACCTCTTCATCTCGGACTTGGCTTGAAGACCGCTTTCCCAGAAGCCCTTGCTCACCTCCGCCTCGTGCTAGGAGGCGGTCCCATCCTTAGATTGTTACTGAGTTACAATTCCTGGTTTACTTACTTGTTTGCTTTCTTCCCATCCTCTCTACCCTGTCTCTTTGTGCCGTGGCACAAAGCTGGGTGCACAGCCCCCGCCCAGCTTTTGTTCGTGTTCAGTGAATAGATGCTTCACCTGGCTTCTGCCAGCGCTGGCCATTCTGATCCTCGGTCTCCCTGCAAACAGAGCATGGTAGGCGAAGGAGAATAATCACTTAGTTTCTTTCCGAAACTGTCTGGAGGAAACTTGCAAGGGCGATGCAGCCTAAGCTCTTAGGTCTCTCCAGTCTTCCTTCTTTCGGATTTTGAACCTCCTGCTTGAGTGTAGCTTGCTCTTCTCCTCAGTGGCTTAATGCCCGGAGGTGAAAGGAGAGTCGCTGTCAGGTGACACTCGCGGTTCGTGTTTCCATAGACTCTTGGATGACTTCCAGACACATTCGCACTAGTTCAGTTCTCAAGCTTATAAAAAGAAAGAGTAAAGAAAATATAACTGTTTCCTTGGTGTCTACTTACTGTACAGCACTGTACTCCACAGAGATGTTTCCTTAAGTGTGTGTAACGTGCTCGGACCCTATTCTCCTCCTCATTCCTTACCTTCCTGCCCCTGCCCCATCCCCCTAGACCATTTTGCTTCTATATGCATGTGATATATACATCCATGGCTTTATATTTAACCGTGGATTGATCGACTCAGTTTGTCTACTAAGATAATTTCCAGTTGTACCTGCCCATTTTTATGTGAATTGTGTAATTTCCTTTCTCTTTTGAAAAGTATATTGATTAGTGTATACACACGCATTGTGGGTCACTGACATAGAAGTCAAAGGGCAACTTGTGGGAGTCAGTCTTCTTTCTTTTCCCAGATTATGCTCATTTATTTTTTCATAATTTTGTTGGTTATTTTATTTATTTACACTTCAAATGTTATCCTCTTTCCCAGTTTCCCCTCTACAAGCCCCCATCCCCTCCCCTTGCCTCCATGAGGTGCTCTCCCGCCTACCTCAGTGCCCCTGCATTCCCCTATCCTGGGTCAAGAAGCCTCCACCAGACCAAGGGACTCCCCTCCCATTGATGCCTGACAAGGTCACTCTATGCTACATAAGCAGCTAGAGCCATGGGTCCCCCATGTGAACTCTTTGGGGAGGGGTGGTCTGGTTAGTTGATATTGTTCTTCCAATGGGGTTGCAAACCCCTTCAGCTCCTTCAGGCCTTGCCCTAACTCCTCCATTGGGGTCCCAGTGCTCAGTCTGATGTTTGGCTGTGTATGTCTGCATCATGTATTGGCTTGGCCCTGGCAGAGCCTCTTTACTGGGTGGATCTTGGGGCTTAGACTCAGGACATCAGGCTGGTGGCAGACACCTTCCCCTGGTGTCTTAAATCCCAGCTTGTCCTTACAGATGACCTCATCTTTTCTCTCCTTGTTGCCTCCTTCTTCCCAGTGTGTTTCCTCAGGATTCTATAGCATTTATTTCTGTCATGGACTGTAAGTTAAATGTCCCCCTTTAAAGTTAGTGTTTTGAGATAAGGTATGGCTAAGTAGTCCTGGCTAGCCCAGAACTCAATTATAGCTCAGGTTGCCCTCAGAAACCCTGTTCTCCAGCTCCACTTCCCAGGGGCTGAGATAACAGTTCCATGTCACCATACCCAGGGATGATGTGTCTTCTCCGACCCTGGCTACCAGGCCTTTATATCTGTTGTTTTTCTTTAATTTTTGAACAAGAAACAAGCATTGGGTACGGCCTTTGTGTATTGTAGAAGGTCCTGCATATTGTATCCTGAAGTTCATACCACTTCATTTCTCCAGCTCACAATTCTGGCTGAGTCAAAAGAGAAACACTATGGACAAGTTTAACCGGGGTGACCCTGACCGTGCACCCATCACGGAGGACACACCCTCAGGCAAGCGTGCCTGGTTTTTCCAGTTCTCTCTCTTTTAAATGTGAGCTATGATCACTCTCTTTGACTCTTCACAGGTTTTGTAAGTAAACCATTGTTTCAAATTGCCTTGTAACTGACTCCCTCACAGGCCAAACTCTCGATAAGAAGTTACCCAAGATGAGACTCTTTCGACGCCTACCCTCCTTTTCTGTGCATCCCTGTCAGCAGAAGACAGCATTTGAGATCCTATAGAGACCAGCTTAGGAGTGAGACAGTGAGACGTTTATGAAGGCTGCTTTGGCCAGCCCAGAGAGAAAGAGCCTCAAAAGCAAGCGTTAGTGATTTGTTTTACCAAGCTCCATGGGAATTATCAATATTTTAAGTATGAATTGTGTTATCTCTCCCACCAACGTTTTGTTTCTGGTTTTTTTTTTGTTGTTGTTGTTGTTTTGTTTTATTTTTTCTGAGACGGGGTTTCTCTGTGTATCCCTGGCTGTCGCAGAACTTACTCTGTACACTGGGCTAACCTCAAACTTGGCAATCCCCCTGCCTCTGCCTCCTGAGTGCTAGGATTAAAGGCACGCACTGTATCATCCCTGGCTCCCCCCTTTAACTCCTAATGAATCTTTCCCTGATATTTGTTTGGAATGTGAACCATAGTCACTGTCTCGCACTTCTTAGGTGGTTCCTAATCGAGGTTTTTATGGCGAATAAAGCCCAGTTAAAATGTGAAGATTGCAAGTAATGCTCGCATTGGGAGTAAGCACAGCTCTGAGGACAGCGATAGCACTGGGGCCATCTTGGATATTTTTCAGCTGCTAAGAATAAAACACGCCTAAGTGCAAAGAAATAGTCAAACAGGGCTTCGATCAGAAATCCTCGGAAAATTTTTGCCCTGAATTCAGTTCATTTTACTCTGTAATCAACTTCTCTGCTGTAAGCCTCTGACAATGGGCTGGACATGTGGTTACTATTTAGAGATGCCCATTGTTTGGGGAGCAATTCAGTGGGGCGGTGAGGATCCTGGGACATGAGGAACAACACCAATGTGATTATTATAAAGCCCAAATGCATCTGACAGCTATGTCTTAAACTTGGTTTTGCTTCTTCAGACGTGGTGATGTATTTTTAAAGAAACATTTGTTTTAACACTAATAACTTGACTTTTACGCTATCTGCTTGTATTATGTGAATCAGAAAAATTCTAAATATGTCACCGAAACCCACTTACAACTTAGTATTTACTGGTTCTTCTCTTATATATGTATTTATATGTGTGTAGATACCAAATGTGGTGTTTATATTATTTTTAAATGTTTACTTATATGTATTTGTGTCTCTCTGTGTGTGTATGTTGCATGTATTTCTGTACCCACAGAGGCCAGAAGAGGGAG
Organism: Rattus rattus; assembly: GCF_011064425.1. NCBI lineage: Eukaryota > Metazoa > Chordata > Mammalia > Rodentia > Muridae > Rattus > Rattus rattus. The sequence goes on from NC_046159.1 coordinate 11,804,801, forward strand.
CTGGAGTTAGGGTGGTTTGGGAGCCATATGACGTGGGTGCTAGGACCTGAATTCAGGTCCTGTGAAAGAGAGCAGAAGGTGTCTCTGTTTCCCATCTCTCCAGCTCTGTGTTTGTGGGCAGGAGAGTTGCCGACAGCTGTGTTCCTGTGTTCTGCCACCTGTGTGGGTAGGAGGACACCTGTGTTCCTGTGTTCTGCCACCTGTGTGGGTAGGAGGACACCTGTGCACTTGTGTCCTGCCACCTGGGTGTATAGGAGGACACCTGTGCTCCTGTGTCCAGATGTGTGCTTAGGCAGTCAGGAAACACTGAAAAACTCATGTTTTTTCCTTTATTAACCAAACAGCTGGCAATTCTATAACAAAATATAGAGAACCTACCTTTTAGGATGACATTCTCCTGTGCCAATGGTGGGTGAAGCTTTGTGTAATTTTTCAGGCCACTGTTACCTGAGTGTCCCTACTCTTGGGGTTTCTCCTTCTTTGCCTGCTCACAGGGCTGCTCAGGGGTTCCCTTAGGAATGGGAATCCCCAAGACCTTCCTGCTCCAATAGTATAGAAATCTTGGTTTTTATTTCGACCAGTTCTCAGCAGGGATGGGAGAGTTACATGATTCTAATTTACCACGTCTTTACCTTGCTCAAGATTGAGTGAAAACTCCATCTGTAAATTTGGAGTTTTCCAGCAAAAAAGTCCATGAAGTTTTTCAAAAAAGGTTCTCTTGGGAGAGTTGGTTCTATATTACTTTTTCCCCACTCGAAACTATTTTTACTTGGGGAAACCATCCCACAGAACTTTCCAGGGAACTTAAAACTGACAACTAAGAGCTTCGATCTAGAGACAGTGGAAGGAGAGACCTGGGCTCCCACCATTTTTATTCTACAATAGATACCCCACTTCTGATGTGTAGTGTGGGGTGCTGGGGAGCAGTCCCCCCATTTCAATGCATTGGCAAAGTAGGGCATTCAGCACTGAACCCAGAAACAGTACGGGATGGAATGGGTGGATCCATGAGCTTTTGTGCCCTCTGCAGTAACTACCTCCTAGAGAAGGGATTTATTTCGTGCTATCCTTTATTATTTATGTCTTTGTTCTGTGTGCAGCTCAGTATAGGTTAGAACATAAAGCATGAACCTAAGTTTTATGGCAGAAAAGAATAAAAAAAGTTTCCTCTGTCATAAAATTCCATTGGCAAACAGACCTTACTAACACCTGTCTATTCCTGTGGACTGCACGTGTGGAACTGGTCAGACTGAGCTCTGTGGTTCTGTTTGCATCGTATTTTCCTCCTGTTTGATAGGCTTGTTAGCAGGCACATCATATAAATACACACACATGTATATATACATACACACACTTATACATAGGCACACACTTACACATGTATACATTATACATGTACATATACACCCAGATATGTTTATGTGTGTATGTGTGCATGTGTATACACATATGTGCTTTTAACATATATATATCTATAGAGATACCTATATACATATTATTTTATTTTTTAAGGGCTCATGTAACCCTGCCTGGCTTGCTACTTTCTGTGGAGCCTTTCATGTTGATCTCATGCCATTCTTCCTGCCTCAGCCTCCTGGGTGCTAGGACAGTAGATGTGAACCACAATACACAGTTCATTGGCAGGTGTACTATTCTAGGCCAGTTCTTTTTCTTCTTTAACCATATATGCAATGCTATTTTTTGAGTGGATATCAGAAGAATGCATGCATCTCTCTTCCCTACTATTACCTGACAGGCTTGTGTAGACTGTTAGCTTCAGTTGTTGTTTTTCTGTATCAACATCATCAGTGTCCTCCTCCTCCTCCTTCCACTCACCCTCCTCCTCCTCTCCCTTCTCCTCCTCCTCTCCCTTCTCCTCCTCCTCTCCCTTCTCCTCCTCCTCTCCGTTCTCCTCCTTCTCCTCCTCCCCTTCCTCCTCCTCCTCTTCCTCTTCCTCCTTCTCCTCCCCTCCTCCTTCTCCTCCCCTCCTCCTCCTCCTCCTCCTCCCCTCCTCCTCTTCCTCCTCATTTCATCACAACTATCATTGTGGTTGACACTGTATACCAGAGATTGGTATTTGACCGATGTACAGCATTTGTGGAAAGTGTGAAATGTGAGGCCTCAGGTTTATAGTTAGAACAATGAGATCAGTTACTGAATCTAACAGTGACTCCTGTTGATAATGATGGTAGTTTGGAGCTTTTTAGTGAGTCAGTTGAATTTTGTGACACATTTAAATGACCCTATAAAGTTCTATTTTTGGGTGCTACCATCTTGGGGACAAAGATGTCAAGATTAGCCTTGTCTCCAGGCTTACCTATGTGCCCCTTAGATGTTTTGAGATGGGTCTCCTGTAGCTTAGTCTGACCTGGGACTCATTATATATTGGAGGTTGGCTTTGAACTCCTGATCTTCCAGCTTCTACCTTTAAGCACTGATGATAGCAAGTCTGGCTTTGTTTGTGTATTTATATTGTAAAATTATATTAAAAGCTGTCTTTAACCCCGCTAGGTCCGGCACCTCAGCGCCCCAAGATATCTGCTAGATACCTTGCCAGAAGCACACATCCCAACTCTGTGGCGGCCCAGTGTCTGCCGCCACACGCTCTCCCAAAGTCAAATTGCCCAAGAAAGGACACACAACACAATAACCTCTGATCCAATTGAGAAGATATAATTGCCCACCTAATCATACAAAGCCCTGTACACATCCATCCCTTAAGAATATTCATAACAACCTGTAAATACACAGAGTGGAATCTTAACATCAGCCTCCATGTTCTCTTGGTGGCGGCTTCTCCTCCAGTCTCTGGTATCCTTCTGTTCCCTCTTCCCTCAGACTTTTCTCCCATCCATCCTTCCTTCTCATCCAATGACAGGCCTCGTTCTATCCTGTATCCGCCTTCATGCATATGACATCCTACATATTTATGCATGTGTTAATACTGTGGTAACTACTGAAGAGTGCTCATTTCTCTCTGGAGACTTTTCTACATGCAGACGACCAAGAGTAAAACACTTTGCCTGACAGGGAACTTTGACCTCCTTACAGACCTTCAGAAAGTCTTTCAGAGTACTAGTCATTCCAGTCCGCTCCTCTGCAGGGCACGACTCCGATGCAGGACAGCCACTTCCTACATCCCCTTTTCCATCCCAAGTGATGGCCACCGTCTCGCTCTGAGTGTGAGTGCAGGCACGGGGATGTGGTGACACACTCTGCAGCTCAGAGGACATTCTTGGGTGAAGTCCCACCTCCTACTTTGTTTGAGGCAGGGCCTCTCTTGCTCTGTGTGCCAGGTTAGCTGGCTTGTGTTCTGTCCCGTTCTCTCCTCTCCCAGTGGTGCATGCTGGGATTACGGATGGATCTGGCTCTTATGTGTGTTCTAGGGATCTGAACTGGGGTTGTCAGGTTTGCTCATCAGCACTTTACCCACTGAGCCATCTCCTCAACACTCTTCCCTCTTTCCCAGACTTCCCCTTGTCTCCTCTCTGTCTCCCCAGGAAAGGACTGCTCTCCCAACCCTTCTAAGCATGTGACCGTTGTAAGATCTGCGTGGGCAGTGTGTCCGCTCAGAGTCTGGCACAGGAGTCAGTGCAAATGTGGATCCATGCATTGGTGCGCACTGCTTTTATATGTAGCCAGGGCTGGTATTCTGATTGCTTGTGAAGGGAAGCAGCACCTTGTGAGATGTTAGTCACTATTTGGGAAAGGTTTGTTGTATTTCATGGAAGCAGCCTTTTGATGTTCTCCAGTTAGGGAAAGTCTGGCTGATAGGCACTGGATTTGTAAATTGGGGGAAAAAATGCTCAAATTAGCCATATCTCCATTAAAAAGCCATTTAAGGGAGCAAGGGTTTATTTGGCTTACGGTTCCGGGTTACTGTCTGTCATTGTGGGGGATGCAAGCCAGCAGGAACTGGAGCAGTGAGTTAACATGGTGGCTTTTGGCTGGCTCTGTCCCTTTGGTTTGGTTCAGGACCCAGAATAGGAAATGATGTAACCCATATTGGAGGTGGGTCTTGCTCTCCCAATTAACCCAGTTAAGGAAATCCCACCCAGACATGCTCACAAGCCAACCTCCTACTCTAGACAGTTCCCCTCGGAGACTCCCTTCCCACGTGACTCTGTGCTGTGCAGAGACCACAGTAAAATCTAACCATCCTCTTGTGAACTTTAGGTTGGTGGTGAGTCCAGAACTTGAAGGGTTCCTCCAGTTAGTTCTAACTTATGGGTATCATTAGTGTGTGTGTGTGTGTGTGTGTGTGTGTGTGTGTGTGTGTGTGTGTCTGCCCACATGTATGTAGGTACTTATGGAGACCAGGGGAAAGGGCATGATGTCCTTAGAGCTGGACTTACAGGGGTTTGTAAGACACCCGAGGTAGGAAAGGAGTTGTGGACCTCTGAAAGGGTAGCAAGTGCTGGTAACTGCTGAGCCATCATCTGTCCAGCCCCTCAGTACGGTTTAATGGAAAGTGATTAGCGTCCGCTGATGTCAGGTCCAGACACATCTGCATAGACAATGTGGAGTTGCAGGAGGTATAGATAAAGTTTCTAAACAACTAATTGGTCACCTTCTAACAGTACCCCGCTCCCTGCAAAGCATGAGGCCGGAGGTCCTTACCTCAGTGAGAGTTTGAAGGAGGGAGAGGTCAGGGTTTTGATAACATTGTTGGAACTGAACCCTTGGCTCCAGGATCTAGCTCCTTAGACTTCCTGTCACCAGACATGCACACTGACTGAGAGGGGACAATAAACAGGACACAGAGTGGCTTCTGAAGCTCAGCTATAGATGGATGCATGCAGACATTTAAAAATCCACCACACTTAGTTATTTTTCTGTACATGTGTGCGCATGTGCACACATACGGAGATAAGAGGATACACTGTGGTAGTTTGCTCTCAGAATCTCAGGCTTGGCCACGAGCGCCTGTACCCACTGAGTCATCTTACTAGACTAGAAGTTTTAGCAAGTCCAGAAAATATCTATAGGGGAAATATATATAGGAACTATATATGTATCGTCTTCGGCTCATAGAGAGGCGAGGCCTTCACATGTCTGTTGGTTTTATAGTTTATGTGAGATCCTTTGATGTTCTGATAGCTTTTATCTGGTGTGTTCCTTTCCCCTGGGACGGCTCTTAGTCCTCTTTATGTGGGACTTTGCAAGCCTTGAATGGATTTGTCTCTTGACTGAGGACTTGAACAGATCGTCTCTTGATCTTTCATCCGGCTCCGTCTAACTTTCCTGACTTAGTGTTTTATTTTTTCCCACTTCAGGCAGATACTGTGGTGAACAGGGTAGGAAGAAAAAAAAAATCAGTCCTATTTTTCCCAGCAGTAAGAGAGCTACTTCAGGAGGCAACTTTTCTGTGCTTTGATAAAGGTATAGGGGGCAGAGACGGATGGAAGACATTTGCAATGGTAATATGGATCTTTTCCCTTTCCCTCTGTGTCCTGTACAGTCTTCTGTCAGGGACGTGGTACACTGGAATCACCTGCTGTTCTGAGACAGGCTAGGGAGAGGTCAGGGCCACAGGTGTATAATACGCTATCCCGAGAGCCTTTTGTGTTCTGTTTTTCAAGTTGAAAGCCATGCAGCCCACTTTTTAGGGATCTCGGGGCTTTCCTCTGGAAACAGGTAACCCCTAAGAAGCCAACACAGCCTGGAACAATGGGGTGCACTGCCTGGCTTGTCACCTCTGCTCCTCACTGCTTCTCCAGGCCAAAGATCTATCTAATTAGGCCACTGAGGCAAAAGTCAATCTCTGCCTGCTCTGGCCAGGCCGGTTTCTATGTTTAGCTAGGAAATGACCCAGATGCACCTCCTATTGTATTGTATTCTTTGGCCTCAGGAAATCAACTCAGAGGGCTTAGCGTTTGAACCCAGGCAGCCCATCCATGCAGACTCATTCTGTTTTCTATCCAAATATGACCATGACCTATCCTCTTAGGAAAAGCAAATCCAAAATCAAAACAAATCTCCCCTATTTTAAAACACAGTGTAAGCCAAGAACAGAAATGAGTCTAGTGATATTTTTCTATTGTGCTTTTTTTTTTTCCTCTCCCTCTCAGTTTTGATTGTTCAGTCCAGGTTCTGACTCACCCCAGCCAAGTTCCCTAACACTGAGCTAACCCTGTTGGCCCTGACCGCCATCACGTTGCTGTGGGAACACAGTGGGCTTTCAAAAGCCTAAAAACCATTTCTCATATATAAAATTTAAATTTTAGATGGTGGTATTCTTCTTAATAGGTAAATATTAAATATACCAGGTGGTTATTCTGATATATATTTTTATTCTCTGAAATCAGATTATGTTGACTCAGGTCAAAATTATGTCATTGTAGATGCTTGCCACTCCCAAGCCTGAGATAACGTTGGTTGGTAGGTAGTAATGACACTTGCCACTTGAACCTAGCATAGCGGAGGTTCCGTTAAACGTTAAACGTTTATTGGGGCGTTTTTAGCGTGTGGTCTATGTTGGTTCTTACAAAATCTGAAAGAAAATCCAAGCGATGTACAATACTGATTCATGAAACTTTAAAGAATAACCTAATTTTGGCGAAGTAGTTTACGTAGAAAGTGCTGTGGCCTAGCACAGGGGAGAGAGTGGTTTCTCTGAATCTTAGTCACTTCGATGTCTGACAAGCGGAGCAGTGCAGTTTCATACAGATTCCTCATACTGGGTCGGGTGTGATGGCTTATATGGGCTTAAGAGTGTGAGTCACGAGGATTGCTGTGAGTTTGAAGCCAGCCTGGGCCACATAGTGAGTCCTAGGTTTCAAGTCAGCTAGAAGTACATAGCAAGATCCAGTCTCAAAGAATGCAAAACTTACCACTGCCACAACAAAACCAACAATCGCAGCTCGCAGCTCATTTGCATGTGTTCCTCCCCCACCCCACCCCCCATTCCCCCCCCCCCACTCCCCACCCCCACACACACACCCCCACCCCTACATCCCCCCACCCCCATCCCCACCGCCCAACTTTCCCCAGCCCCCACTTCCCCATCCCCAATTTCCCCCAAACCCCAACACCTCCCCACCCACCCCCACCCCGGCATAGGAATGTGTACTTATTTTCCCTCCTCCCTTGGGCCTTGGGTAAACTGCAGACCTGCAGGCATTTATTTCTTCACTGTGCGCTTCCTAGGGACAAGAACCTTGCTTGATATAATCACTGGATAAATCTTCCTGCTCAAAACTTGTAATATATAGATCAATACAGGCATCAGCCAATAGGCCATTTTGGGATTCCCTCAGCCTTACGAAGATTGCCCTTTTGTATTGGTTCCTGTTAGCGTTTCGGTCTTTCCAAGGCAAACACATTGGAGTTTAGTGAGGTTGAAACCTGTGTTCATCAGAGACACCAGCCACATGTTGAGTACTTACTGTCCACTGTGACTAGTGGCTGCGCAGGCGAACAGTACTAATGTCTCCTCCCGTTATCACTGAAGGTTCTGTTGGACAGATCTAGAACATTCTCCACGCCCGTCTGTCTTTCACGAAGCCAGTGTTTGAAGAGGTCAGCCCAGCTGTCTCGTTCAACGTTCTGCTTTACAGATTGGTCTCGTTCCACCACGAATTCGATTTAGATGGTGGCCGATTTTTTTTTTTTTTCCCAAAGATAACTGCACTATTGCAGGTCGCCAGGCCGCATCTGTTCTATAAAGTGTGACTGACGCCTGTTCCGACTGAGGAGGGAGGACGTGCTGCTCACCCTCCATTCAGGCAAGGACTTGAGACAGCCCACAGCGAGGAGGAAGCCACCCACTGGGATTTAAGATGGACCCATTCTTACCTAGAGTTTCACTGTGGGGATGCCCAGGCCAGGAGGGTCTGTGAGGATGCTGAGCTGACAGCCAGGGGTGATGGGTGGTTTCCACCTCCCAGCATGCACTTCGGGCAGTTGCGGTCTAACCCGGGATGGAATAGACAAACCGCACCAGCCGAGGGAGCGTCTGAATCCGGACGAGCGGAGAGGTAATAACTAACCATTCTTCCAAACTTGTAAGAATTGGGGAGCTTTTTGACTCAGTCGTAAATCAATGATGCACAAGCCAAACAAACTTGCCGAAAGCACAATCTAAGCCTGTAACAGCAGGGGGACTGTTACTAGGGATGGTGGGTCACGGTGATGGTAACAGATCTCCCTATCATGGAGAAAAATCGCTCTTCGCCGCCATTTAGAAGTAAAATAAAGCAAACTGTCGCTTTGAACAGAACAGTCTTCCGCAGTTACGCGTCAACATTTAATTCTATATCATATGAAATTACCCATCCCGCGTGCGTGCACTTGTGTATCTGTGTGAACACACTGGTGCACGCACACGTGGGAGCTAGACGTTGACATTGGATGCCTTCCTTTATTGCTTTCCACCTTATTTTTTTTAGATTTATTCTTATCTTTCAGATAAAATTTTTATTAACTCCTTTAGAATGTCAAAGTACTTCTTTTTCTCATCCAAATGGCTTTTTGCAGTTTTTTTTTTTTTTAAATAATATGTAATTACATACTTTCTCCCTTGAACCCCTCCCATAACTTCCCCTTCCTTCTCAAATTCATGGGTGCTTTTTCTGGAACTACTGTTAGGCATACATAGGTATATGACTATGATCTTTTGAGGGTTGCTTATATGTACATGGCTTTGGAGCTGTCTACTGGGTATCGACTGATTTATTTTTATCCATATGTGTGTGCTTGTGCTTGTAAGTGTATACCACACCCGTGCGTGCCTACGCACATGGAAGCCAGAAGAAGGTGTCAGATCCCCTGGAGCTGGAGTTACAGGTGCTTGTGAGCTGCCTGGCGTGGGTGCTGGAAACTGAACTCAGGTCCCCCCACTGTGAGAACAGGAAATGCCCTGATCCACTCAGCCACCTCTGCAGCCTAGGGCAAACCCGGCTTTACAACCCCTGTTGATTAGGTAGGACTTCTGAATTCCGTCTGCTGATAAGAACCACAGATCTCTGATAAAGGGAGAAGGCACCTCTTTGTCTAATTTAGATTCCATACTGGCAGATTTACTTGGACTTTTAGAATCCCAAATTCCATTTAAAGTTCTTGCTGTAATATATGATTTAAGACAAATGAGGAGGAAAATCCCTGTGCACATTTCTTAGGCCTAGCCCTTTGCTAGTTTTTCCAGGCTCAGCATTTATAACTCTCTTATGAGGTCTACGGCTTCCCTGATAGAGGCCCTTGATTGAATATTTAGGACTATTTCTTCCAAGCGATTCCTGCTAAGGAGTGCTCTCGTGTTATCTGGAGAAGTGTGGTCAGAGAACGGGGAATCCCAGTATAGATGAGCCCTGGCCAGTGGAGAGTTAGAAGGGACGGAGAAAGATGGTGATTTGCTCTGCTTTGGGAGGGTGAGCCAAACAGCAGTGGATATGCTTCTTCTGGAATCATCTCTTAGTATCCACCGAGCCTGCTTCAGTTTGCATTTCCCTCAGGTCACTGACATCCGTGAAGGTCACCGTGTGTGTGTGTGTGTGTGTGTGTGTGTGTGTGTGTGTGTGTGTGTGTGTGTGTGATGTTGTCTTGTAGTTGACACCTGTATGCATGTGTCCCTTAGGTCATCTCCAATCACTTATGATACCTAACAGTATACATGCTGAGTAAGTAGCTGGTAGACTGCCTTGTTGGAAGGGTAAGGCAGCCATGTGAAGTCACCTTCCCACCGGAAAACTTACACCAGAACGGGACGCTGGTCGGAACAATGTGCTTTTCAGTGTTGTTTGGCTCTGTGGGGGTGGCCACATTGAGAAATGGAGCAACAGGGTTGAGTAAGAAGAGGACAGGGAGGAATCATGAGAGAAGACCTGACTGCTGCCCGGCGGTGAAGGAGAGGAGTGGAGCCCAGGGCTCCATTTGGAATGAACTGTGGCTTTGGGGACAGAGGAGAGACCTGCTTAAGCACTTTGGAGCAGAGAATCCAAGAGAAGAAGGTACCTACTGCTGCTGTTCAGGTGGCTTTGCGATAACACGTTCTAAATGTCAGCGAGGAGGGCCTGGTGTCCTAAAAACAAGAAAACAGTGTATCGGCTGAAAGTCCCAGAGGATCCCCTGCGAGAGCCTCCCACACACAAACCCCCACTGAGAGCTGCAATTGGCTGTAGCAGCTAGGAGTGTCAGGCTGAGCTGACGTCCACATGGCATTAAGGTGTGCTTGCCTCAGGCCTGCGGACTGTTTTGGGAGCTGCAGCCCCAAGGGCCTAAGGTGTCAGAGAGGCGGGCAGCGTCCTTTAGTATTTGCAGGGCTTCACCATTTTGGAACTCTGGCTCAACACTGAAAATGGAAAACACTAATACCATTGCAGTTTGTTTGATGTCTGTTTCCCAACCCCCTTCCCTCTGTCCCTCCCTCCCTCCCTCCCTCACCCCTTCTTCTCTTTCTCCTTCCCTTCTTTATTTTCAAACAAGTTTTTTATATAGCACAGGCTGGTCTCAAACTTACTACGTAGCTGAGGATGGCTTTGAATTCCTGACCTTCCTGTCTGCCCCTCCCGTGTGTTGACATTTTAGGCATACACAGTGGCTATTACCAGGCCCAAACAACTTCTTTCATTTGAAAAATATTTTTCTTTATTTTATGTCTGTGAGTATTTGCCTGCATATAAGGGTGTGTAGCACATGTGTGCAATGCCTGTGGAGGCCAGAAGAGGGCATAACATTCCCTGGAACTGGAGTTAGAGATGGTTGTAATTGTCATATGGGTGGTGGGAACTGGACCTGGGTCCTCTGGAAGAGCAGGCAAGTGCTTTTAATGGCTGACTCATCTCTTTAGCCCCAATCTGTCTGTCTGTTTGTCTGTCTGGAATTTATTTATGTGGGCTGTGTGTTGTGTGTGTACAGATAGTGTGGTGTGCACGTAGAGGTTGGAGGACAACTCTATGGAGTCTTTTCTCTTCTCACACCTTTATATGAATCCCGGGGACCGAGCCCCAGTCCTCTGTCATGTTAAGCAAACACTCTTACCCACTGAGCCATCTCACCAGTTCTTTTCTAGCTAAATCTTATAGTTGGTTTGCTTGGGACGCATGGTGTAGGTGTTCAGGGAGAGAGGTAATTACCAGCTGTGGGGAAAAGTTACTGGTTGTTTTCATTGGTGGTAACAGACGTGATCACTGTTGTTCTCTGGCATTTTCTAATTCCTCGATGACTAGTTAGCCAGTCTAGACTTTGCCCAGATCAGCTACTGAGTGGAGCAGGAGTGTTCTTCTGCGACTTTACTGTCCTTGAGTCCCTCTGAGGGTTACGATGCTGTAGAATGGGAAGGTTTAGGATTTCTACTCTTATTCTTCACTCTGCTGCCAAGAGCAGAGTCCCATCAACTCCAGCTTGCCTCCTGTTCCGGTTTGGGAGTTAACAGAATAGAATTCATTGAAATTCTTTTTCTCCAAATAGGACAAGTGTCTTAATCGAGGTCAGGCTGATACCTAGGGTGACAGAATCTTCCCCCTCATACCCCGTTGGCACATAGAGAGAACTCACACAGCCAAAGAATGGTGTGAAACTGTGTCCCCAAAGTGTGTCCATTGGGATAAGGCAGATGCCCAGTTGGACGCCCAGTGAGGCAGCGGCCTTGCCAAGTTCTGTTGTTCTTTGGTCCCAGGCCAGATGGCGACCTAGTGGGCGGACCATCAACCCAGGCCTTTCTTCAGCCTCCTGGGTCTAGGATAAAATGCCCAGCTGTCTCTTCCCTTGTAGGAGTGAGCCTGTGCAAACACTAATTGCCCTTACAGTTACTTAATATTTACATAGCTTTGTTTGCATTTGTAACTGAAGTACCGCTGATAGGGGTTTATTTGGGTTATAAAAAGCTTGGAGTCGCTTGGTTGAAGTAAGTGGAACCAGCCATTCCCGCCAGATGAAAAGGCTTCCGTAGTGGGCCTGGAGGAGGTGGGCAGATTGGAATTAGACTGAACCAGTTAGCACAGCGGATGTTGGACACACCCTTACTGAGCCTGGATGAATGAAACCGCCTCAGAACCCGTTAACGTGCAGCTATTTCCTGACAGCCATGAGACAGGAGCACACAAAAGGCTCCCCTTTGAGTATAAATATATCCCCCCCAAGATCTCATAATTCTTGGACTTTTGTGCTTGGATTATATTATTCTTATTACACTGCATGACACTAACAGTATCTGTAGCTGGTATAAATTGACTTCTGGTCTCATCATAGTCAGAGGCGCATGAACAGTCATCAAGAAGAAATCCCCCAAAGGGAACCGAGATTATTACACAGGGTTCCTTCGCGTGGGCCTTTCATCCCCAGACAGTAGCTTAGGTTTCTGTGATTTGATGTAAGTAACATAAGCAAGGCCCAGTGGTCTCAGTAAACGGTGATGTGTCCTACAAATCCCCTTGTCCCATAGAGCAGTCCAACGACACAGCTTCTGTTGCTGGTGCCCTAAGGAAGGCACCTTGCCTTCTCTTCCCCAGGAGTCTTCTCGTGCAGAAAGGAGGACCCAGATTCTAAAGTGTTTAAAGCCATTAGGTGCCAAACAAGGACGAAAGCGAAAAAAAAAAATGGGAGACGAGGCCAGCCAGTAAGGTCTCGATAAATGGTTATAATTAACTAATTATCTTTCCTTCCGTATTAATGTCATTTATTAGCGTCATCGCTGCTAGGGTCATGACCACTTGGGTCGGTCAGATTTCTCGTAGCCATGCCTGTCAGCTCCTGCCTGTGAGTAGGGAGTCACACCTAGCAGTTGGGATCTTTTTCTGAGACAATGGGAAACCTCAGAAACACTCCCCGGGGCTCTGCAGCCGTAAATTGCTTTTTTTTTTTTTTTTTTACCATTGGGAGTATTTCGCTCTTATTCAAAGTCTCAGACCAGGTTATGGGGCCCACTCTGTCTGTGGGGGAATTTTAAATGCCCAATTAAGAGCTTCTATTTTTTAAAAAAATTATCGTATGTCTATGCCTGCTTTTTCTGTGTGTTGATCTGTGTACCACATACATGTGCATGTAGTTTCTGAGGAGGCCAGACAGTATATAACTTCCCGGGCCTGGACTTGTAAGCTGCCATGTGGGTGCTGGGAATCGAATCCGGGTCCTCTGGAAGAGCAGCCAGCTCTTGAACTTAATTACTCTTAATTACAGCATGCTCTTAACTCCTGAGCCATCTAGCCCCAGGAGCTTCTGTCTAGACAGTTACGGTGGCTGTTGCTGATTGGTTATTAGTCTCGAGTCTGGATCTGGTTCCTGGATCTCTGTCATGTTTATTTGGTGGAATTCTGAACTGTACTGTAGACCCAGGCAGGTCACGGACTCTCTTTGTTGACTCTTGGTCTCGGCGTTAGAAACCTTCCCAGACTCCCTTTAATCTGCCTCCTTCCCCACCTGACACTTCAGATGGAAGCCCTTGAGCCTCAGTTTCCCCAATAGCCATCTAGTTAGTTAGCATCCCCATACTGTCTGAATTGTGGAATGTTATAGAGCAATACTGAGGAGGAGAGAGGGGAAGAACATGGACAGAGCACAAGAGATTGGTATGTGTGAGGTTAATCTTTCATTGTCAACTTGATGGGATTTGCAATCACCATGGAAACACCTCTGGCTACTTCTGTGGAGGTCTGAGCACCAGCATTCTTCTCTGTTTGCTTCCTGACTATGGGTACAAGGTGACCAGCTGTCTCCTGCTCCTCCTGCCTTGACTTCTGGTAGTGGTGGACTGCGTCACTTTGAACTGTAAGCTGGAAGGAAATCTTTACATCCTAAGCTGCTTCTTTCAAGTATTTGTTCACACACAAACAAAATGAAAAGTGGTTAACACAGCATGTCTCCATTCATGAGCCATGTTGTTGCATTTTGCTGCATGAGAAGGAGGAGGTAGCCTGCACTAATGGGTTTGACCAGAGGGATGTGAGCTTTTAAGGACTCCAGTGGTTATCAATGCATACATTGCTATAGCTCCACATATGTTTGACAAATGAAAAAATAAATATTGGGAGTTTGGAGGTGCGATGTAGAGTCTTGAATACTGAGGTCAGACTTGCTCCTTGTTGTTTGAGGATTGGCTGTGACCGCTAGATCTTTTTTCTTCCTCTTGGATAAGCACTCTTCTGTTTGGTTTTCTTTTTTTTTTTTTTTTTTCCGGAGCTGGGGACCAAACCCAGGGCCTTTGCCTCCTTATGAGAAGCCCCTTGTTTTTCTTTTTTTTTTTTTTGCAGTTGTTTTTTTTTTTTTTTTTTTAAACACAAGCCACTCATTTTCAAGTAAAGTCCAGGGTCTGAATTGGTGGGTATGATCTGACATATGCCTCTAAAAATTGCTTAAGTGGATAGCTGGCCCGTTGACACATGGATGCTGGAAGTCAGCTTCTACTCAGTGCCACTTGAATAGAAGTTGTGGTTATAAATACCCTGTTCTTCAAGCACAAGTGGTGAAATACGTCCATGAGTTCCATTCTTGAGGTTAAGGGGTTAATTGCTGCTGGGGCTTCTTCAAGGCAGAACTCAGGGAGACTTTCTAAGTGACAGACCCACCTCTGTGTGTACTTGAGTACTGTAGCCTGGTCCATCTGATTTATTTATACTTATTTATTATTAATTAATCAATTCGAGACAGGGTCTTATGTAGCCCAGACTGGTCTCACACTAACTGGTCTTGAACTTCTGACCTGATCGCCTCCACTTCCCAAATTACTGGGATTACTGGTATAGACCACCATGTCCAGCCAACTGGGTCTGCTTTAGACCATGAAGATGTTTACTTTCCAAATGTCAACATTATAGGAAAGTGGAAGGTACTTATAGCAGGACCCATGATGAAGCCAAGGGGCAGAGTTTATCTCCATGGACACATATGCAGTCATTTCACTTTTAGGTTTCTATTCATCAACTGACCTTCTTATGGAGCCATATTCTACCAGACTATAGTAAGAATGGTTTCATATGAAAATAGAAATCGTTTTGGTGTGTGTGTGTGTGTGTGTGTGTGTGTGTGTGTGTGTGTGTGTATGTATAGGCGTATATGTTTGCTGTGAAGGCCGAGTGTAAAGCCAGGCTTGCTAATCAAGAATGCTCCTGCCAGGTCTACACTAAAACTGGAGTTGGAATGAGGGCAGTGCCATGGCATGCACACATTGTGGCAGGTGGGTGCTCTACAGGGAGGGAGGCTATTGTCGGTCATGGCTGCTTGGCATCTTTCTGTCTTTCTCCAAGCACCCTGCAGGTTGGAGTCAGGTGTCCCCAGCAGGAAGAATCAGAAGGTGATTATTATCTGAAACCTTGGACCTAAGTGTGTGTGTGTGTGTGGGGGGGGGTTGGGAGAAAGACATGAGGCTTGAAGTTACTGAAGCACGAATACCAAACGGTAGGAGATTCACATTTCCTAGAGGAACAGCGCAGTCTGCCTGACTTTCCCCAAGCACGGCTGACCCTTAGCCACTGTCGGAAGGCAAGGCACAGAGGAGACTGTAGTGACTTACAATCTCTTCTGATGGTGAGCAGTGTGCTGTGCGCTCCCTTGGTCAGGTTGGTGCGTCTCCTTGCCGTTGTCATTGCTGTCATTGTCAAATATTTACGGAGTCCCCACCGTGAGCACAGCTCAGCTCCAGGAAGCACAGAGAAGATGAAGAAGTGAAAGATGTGGCTTCTTTTGGGGAGGTTGTTTGGTCTAAGGACCGAGCTTACTGCTGGAGAAGTTCAGTGATTCATTCCATCGACGCGTGTTTGACTGCGTATTGAACAGTCAGTGCCGGATGCTGGCTCCGCGTTTCAGAGTAGCGTTGACCTGTGTACTCTCTGCTCTTAGTTACCATCAGGAGTGCTGATGGCAAGTCAGTCGGCTTTTTTGTTTTCATTGCTTCGAGCAAAATACATGAGAAATAAACAGGGAAGGGTTTATTCTTTTCAAATGGTTCAAGAGGATGCAGCCCTTCATGGGCTTGGGCTTGGGGTGGGTGGGGACAGAAGGAGGTGAAGGTGTCTGCTCCCATTGTGTGTATGATTGGGAAGCAGAGAGCAGACAGGAAGTGGAGCTGGGCTATAAGACATCAAGACCCATCCCCAGGGACCCACTTCTTCCAGGGAGGTTCTACCTCCTAAAGGTTCTACAACTTTTCCAAACAGTGTCACCAGCTAAGGACCACGTGTTCGAACATATGAGGCTACCAAGGACATTTCACAATCAGAACACAAGGAGCAGATGAGAATTTTGATGGCTTATGATGCATGACCTGTCAATGAAATACCACAGGCAGAAATGATAATAGTAATATATTAAAATAACGGGACACTGTCAGAACCTAAAACAAACAAAAAGGATGTAGGTTTAAAAAAAAATTCTTATTTGTAAGGACAACTCCATGCAGACTCACAGATTCAGTGTGGTGTGTGTGTGTGTGTGTGTGTGTGTGTGTGTGTGGTGTGGTGTTGTGTGGGTGTGTGTGGTGTTGTGAGGGTGTATGGCTATATGTACATGTGTGGAAGCTTGAAGTCAGTGTAGGATTTCTTCTTCAGTGGCTTGTCACCTTATCTTTGGAGATGGAAGCTGTCATTGAACCTGGCGGTTAACACTTGGCTAGACTGACTGACTGACTGGGAGCCCCTGGCATTCCCTGTCTCTGCCTTTCATCCCTGGGTACAGGTAGGTACTGTCACCCTGGACTCCTTACATGAGCAGAGAGATCAGACTTAGATCCTCATCTGTCACGCTGTCACACAAACCCTTGCCCCTGAGCCATCTCTCCAGCTTGAATGATGCCCTTTTCAGACCTGTATTTCTTCCGTTGCTCTTCAGCGGCAGCCTTGGGTCTGATCACAGACAGACAATGCCATCCATGTGTTCGTTCCATAAACAGTGGGAGCACTTGCAATTCATCTCTTCCAAAGGAGCACTGATGTAGAGCTTGGGAATGGTATGTGGGCTTTACCTTCTCTATCTGGGACAGATTAGAATTCTTTCTACACTTGCTGTCCCCAGGAGGTTGACAGGAACCCAACAAGCCCAAGCCTCACCGATGTTCTGTGTGACAGAAAAAAAAAATTACACATTTTTGGTAGCAAGTGTCAGGGTTAGTATTCCATCATAAAAACTGGGAGGTGAGATTCGTTTCTCCCCTTCCAGGCACTGGGTATTTATATGTCCTCCAGGAGAAAATCTGAAAGAAAGAAAAAAATAAAGGAGCCTGTTATGTGTTGTGTCTTTCCGTGCCAGGAACACGTTGCAGGATAGAACCATGTGTCTAGTGTTTTGAACCAGCCGGAGGTGGTTCTTTTTATCAAACAGAGATAATATCGATAACTTGCCTGTTTGCTTAGTCTTGCCTGCAATGTTCAGTTCCTTAAGCAAAAACACCAAGGGAGCCGTGGCATTTTCCTCCCTGGAGATCTCTGCGAGAAGGTGTTCAAGCACTTAGCTGCCTGAAATAATTGTATAGCGTTTTGTGTGTCTCACTTAAAACAAAACAAAGCAAGACATATGGAAACTTAGGAAAGTGGGTACGGTGGGAGATAATTCTTCGCTCTCTGCTCCAAGTTTCTCCAAGTCACCCACTGGGTAGATTACTTGGGTAACAGAAAACGACTCTCAGAGTTGGCGAACATTAGACTTTTGACGGCAGCTTAGATCACGTCTCAGTTTCTGCCTGTGTGGCACTTGGGCAGTTTTCAAAACATTTTGTATTTGGGATGCCACAGTGGGCTTGTTACAGTGACCTGCATGTGATCGCTAAGGACTCCCAGGTTGAGAGGCCATGGGTCTTGATGTTAGGTGTGGGTTATTCAGTGATGGAATTTGGAAGAGGCCACTTAGCAGCAAGTTCTGTGCCATCCTGGGCGTGAGTGATGAGCTAGGCCTTCTCTTAAATGTGATCCTTTGTCCTGCCCAGCGTGAAAATCGGGCCCCTGGGGCTCTGGATTGCTAGATGACAACTCTGCTCCACTGCATCTATTCTTACTGTAAATGTACTGACTACTGGGGTGGGTGGGGGGGCTCTCCCCTGGGTATTATTTCCTCACTTGAACTGTGTTTTGTTTTGTTTTTGTTTTTTAATTTACTTCTTTGACAATTTCACACACGTGTTCTCCCCTTGTGATCTCTCTCTCTCTCTCTCTCTCTCTCTCTCTCTCTCTCTCTCTCTTTCTCTCTCTCGCCCCTTATCTCCTCTTTCCCTTTCCCCCTCCCTGTTGTTCTTTCCCACTCATCTTTATCTTTCAAAGTTTTGTTTTATGACCATTTAGTTTAGCCAGTGCCATCTGTGTGACCCCTGGATTGAGAGCCATCCCTTGGATCCTGGTGGGGTCACCAGTGTGTACAACTGTGCAGAGAGTTTGTGATTACAGAGGCTTGCTCAGAACATGGCCTCTTGCAATGCTTCTCTATACCCTCTGCTGTAGTGTTCTCTGAGCCTTAGCACGGATGGTGTCAATCTCGTTGTCTTAGTTACTTTTCTGTTTGCTGTGATAAAACACCATAACCAAGGCAACGTACAATAGAAAGCATTTAATTTGGGACTTAAAGTTTCTGGAGGTTAGACTTCATGATCATCACAGTTGGGAACACGGCAGTCAGCAGCCGGGTGTGGTGCTCTTGCAGGAGCTGAGAGCTCGTGTTTTGAGACACAACCATGAGGCAGGGATAGAGAGAGACACTGGGAAAGGTGCTAGTCTTTTAAAACCTCAAAGCATGCCCCCATTGATGTGCCCTCCTCCAACAAGGCCACACCTCCTCTAACTAGGCCACACCTCCTCTAACAAGGCCACACCTCCTCTAACTAAGCCACACCTCCTCTAACAAGGCCACACCTCCTCTAACAAGGCCACACCTCCTCTAACAAGGCCACACCTTCTCTAACGAGATCACACCTCCCCAGCAAAGCCCTGCCTCCATCAAAAGGACACACCTCCTCCAGGGCCACACATCCTCTAACACCACACCTCTTCCAACAAGGCCATACCTCTTCCATTAAAGCCACACCTCCCCAGCAGAGCCTTGCCTCCCCTATCAAGGCCACATCTTCTCCAACAAAGCCATGAGCTTGCTTTCTCCAACAAGGCTCCACCTCTTCCAAAAAGGGCATCCCTCCTCAACGAGGCCAAACCTTCTAATCCTTTTCACATCGTTTTAACAACTGGAGACTAATCATCAAACAGCCTGTGGAAGGCTTTCATTCAAACCACCCCAGTCTTATTTAGGGCTGGCTGAGCGCTCACCTGCTGCTCGTTCTCAGTACCCGGTACAGCCACTGCATTTACCACCCTTCAGCTCCTCCCATTCATGATGGCTGCGCACAGCATTCATTAGTCTGGTGCCAGCTGCTGTGTTCAGGGAGAGCCACTCTCTAACTAACAGATTGTTGCTCACATAGAGGGGGGTTTCTCAGCACAGTTCCTCACAAAGATAATTTAGCCTACAGCATTTCTAAATTGGTACCTTTCAAATTAACCAGCTACTGATTTAAAAAAAAATGTGTTTTTAATGTTTAAAAATGATCAGAGTGAGCTTGTTTGTGTACTAAGAGTAAGTACTTTTACGTAACCACACCAACCATGCTCGTTACCCACTTCAATTCGGCATTAGTAAATTGGGCTGCGTACTTCAGAGAACCAAATGAAATCACTTCGTTAGCCAAGCCCTTACATTAGAACAGAGAAGCTTTCCAGTGAGCAGGACCAAATGTGTTCAGCAATTGAAAATTTCTATAAAGAAAGAGCTAACATGTTACAGAAGATGACTAGACTAAGTAGAAGGTTACCAGAGTAGGTAAAAGCTTACTAGGTTAGGTAGAATGTTACCAGGCTAGGTAGAATGTTACCAGGTTAGGTAGAATGTTACCAGGCTAGGTAGAAGGTTACCAGGTTAGGTAGAAGGTTACTTGACTAGGCATCACTTGTGGAGATCAGCTCTGTCAATCTGCTTTGGGAAGCTACATTCTTTGTTTCTGAGCATTTACTCCATATGAATTCACTCTAACCAGTATAGGCAGTGCTGAAGAAAATAGCCCTGTTAGCCTAGCTGTCTGAGGATTTTTGCAGTAGGAGGGGACTAGGGGAAGCTGTTTCAGAACAGAGTCCACTGTGAGACTGACCACCTTGATACAGGAGCTCCTGACAGATATGGCCCCAGGTTGGTCTCTAGTGAGGCTAAGAAGCAGGATTATCATGGACCATGGGCTCCAGAGTGTCCTAGTTTCATTTCTAGTGCTGTGACTCCCACGCCCCACCCCACCCCCCACCAAAAAAAAAAAAAAAAAATCAACCTAAGGGAGAAATGTTTGATGGTTGATTTGACTTAGGATTTCAGGTCCTGCTCCATCCATCACTCCAGGGTGGTGGAGTCTCTGGTATGCAGGGAGCTAGTCACGTCTTACCTGAAGGGAACAGCAGAGAGGGTGAAAGGCACACATGCTTAGTATGCAGCCTGGATTTGTTTACTGGCACACAATTTGGGACTTAAGCCCAGGGAATGGTACCTCCCACAGTGGGTTTGTTCTCATTTCAACTCAATTAATGAAAGAGCTCTCCCCCTTATCCACCGACCCACTTATCCAAGCAATCCCTCATTGAGAATCTCTGTGTGCTGGCTGGTTCTGTGTGTCAACGTAACACAAGCTGGAGTTATCACAAAGAAAGGAGCCTCCCTTGAGGAAATGCCTCCATGAGATCCAGCTGTAAGGTATTTTCTCAATTAGTGATCAAGAGTAGGAGGACCCAGCCCATTGTGGGTGGTGCCATCCCTGGGCTGGTAGTCCTGGGTTCTATAAGAGGGCAAGCTGAGCAAGCCAGGGGAAGCAAGACATTAAGCAATATCCCTCCATGGCCTCTGCATCAGCTCCTGCTTCCTGACCTGCTTGAGTTCCAGTCCTGACTTCCTTTGGTGATGGACAGCAATGTGGAAGTGTAAGCTGAATAAACCCTTCCTCCCCAACTTGCTTCTTGGTCATGATGTTTGTGCAAGAATAGAAACCCTGACTAAAACTCTGTCTAGATGATTTTAGGGTGATTCAGGTTGGCAATTAGAACTAATCACTCAGGGAGAGATACTTGTTTTGCCTCAGAATAAGGCACTCTAGAAAGCTGGGTGATAATTACGCAAACCTTGCCATCTTGAATTTTTTTTTTTATTATTACTGTTTTGAGGCAGGGTCTCCCCATTTCCCTGTGTAGTGATAAGACAGCTTTCCAGATGCCAAGTAAGGCTTTGCAGATCAGATTGCAAGGCCTGCCTAGTAGGACAGCATGCCACAAACAACAACAACAACAACAACAACAACAACCAACAGAATGCCTACACACAGCCATTGGGGACAGTTTAATTCTAGAAAGTCTTGCTGCGACTGATGCTTCGAGAAAAAAAAAATACCTCTGCCAACAAAATGTTATTAGATGTGTCAGCAACTGAGATCCCTGGTTAAGGAACTGGTATAGACCGGTTCACCTCCGAAAGACCTTTGCTGGCCTTATTGTACGGTGTATAATTTTCTCCAATAAAAACATCAGTGGGCTTTGCAGTTCCATCTGTCATGGCCACCGTGGCTTCATGGCATTGTAAAGATGAGCACACTGGTTGTCATCTCCGTAGTGCGGTGTAGCAATGGTAGCCAGTTTCATTTGTCATAGCTGCTCATCATTTGTTGTTTTAAAATTATATTCCTCCCCCATCCCTCTCTTCCTCCCTTCTCTTCTTTCTCTCCTTTTCCTCCTCCCCCTTCACTGCTTTCTCCCTTCCCCCTGTTCCCTCCCTTTCTCCCCCCCTTCCATTCCCCTCCCTCTCGTTTTTTTCCCAGAGGTGGTCTACTTTCTTTCATTTTTTTATTCTCATGTATCCAAGGCTGGCCTTGAACCCCCTAGGTAAGCCAGACTCATGGCAAGTCCAGCCTCAGGCTCCTGTGTGCTGGGATTATAGGTAGGCAGCACCATACCTGGCAGGTGAAATTGGATCCAAAGGCAGTTGATGTTTCTCTGGAGAACCTGAGGGGTTTCTGTGTGGTCTGTGTAAACTTTAGGACTGGGATAACATTGTTGCAATCTTGTGCACGTGTAAGGGTTTGAAGGTGAATAACTAGAGCCCTCTATTTGTGAGCAGTGCTTGCTAAACAGCCTTGTTTAGGGAGTTATTAAAAAATCTTCTTTGGAGGGTACCTAGTCACAAAGTCCAAACTCTGAGTGGCCCACAGTGTCTAACATAGAGAGTGTATACCATTTGGTTCTCTGTTACCTGTGGGATTCAGTCTCGGCCCTTTCTGGTGAAGAAGGGGATTTCCAGGCTTGGGGGTCCACATTGGAGTGAGATGGTCAATCCTGATGTCTTTTATGGCTGTGATGGGGAATGTCTGCGCATTTGCACGGGTGAGCGTCCCTCTTCTAGGCTGTTCTCAGAGGAGGACATGTTGAAGGACTCAGCCTTGGTGAGCAGTTAGATGTTTAAAAGTGTGTATTTAAAGTCAGTTCTTTGAGGCGGGTAGCATTTTCTTCTGTATGTACTGTTTAAAACATGAGTGAGTGGTCAGTTGTTAATTTAGTCTACAAACAACTCTCTCTCTCTCTCTCTGTCTGTCTCTCTATCTCTTTCTATCTCTGTCTCTCTTTCTCTCTGTCTCTGTCTCTCTCTGTGTGTGTGTGTGTGTGTGTGTGTGTGTGTGTGTGTGTGTGTGTGTACATGCTGCTCATCCTTAAATACATGGAATCCAGGGGTCAGCACTGTGTGACTTCCTTCAGTACACCCACCTTAGTTTTATTTGACAGGACCTCTCACCGAACCAGGAACTGGGCATTTTTCTGCTAGATTGGCTGGCCAGAGAGTGTGGGAGGGGTGGGGTGTCCTTCTGTCTTTGCCCCCCAAGGGCTGAGGATCTGGGCAAGTTCCATGTGGTGGCTGGGGATCCAAACTCAGTTCCTCATGCTTGGACAGCAGGTATTTTATCTACTGAGGTGAGCATCTCCCCAGCCTTCACACACATGAAACAGCGTTTACTGACACTTTCCACTGTTACTCAGTGTGCGGGACCTTCCTGTACCCTGGCTTTCAGCTGTGTCTTGTTTTTGTAATGATCTGCCAAGGTTTGAAGTTACTGCTGAATTATAAGATACCAAAGTCTCCATCCTTTAGTTTTTCTCCTCTCCAAAACAGAGTAGTAGTCATATTCATCACCATGCATTTATAAGAAAATTAAATTGTTAGGTATGTAAAATACTTTGGAATGAACCTGGCATCTAAGAACACTACAGGTAAGGAAAGGAAGGGGGGAATTTGGTTTCTGCTGTGAGCAGTGCCTGGGGTCAGCAAGCGCTCGAGTGCTAGCCGTTCTCCACTGACCAGCTTCATGAACTGTGCAGCTGACGGCGTCCACCTTCAGTTAGTTACTTTAAGGGCTGGTGGAATGAGGAAGAATTAGGTGTAAGGTTATTTCATAGGGAGAAACAGGAAGGAGCCAGGTCCTTTTGTTTTACAATCGATGTTTCTGTGAGTGACCAGCTCTGTGTAGATGATGCCTTCCATTTCCTTGGTCACAAAGTGTTAATGTTGATTATCCCTGTGCCACAACACAATGGGAGTGGTTTGCTTGATCTCCCTCTAGAGCAGCTTGTGATTTCCCATGGCCTTTGCCTGGAGAGTTGATAGATGCTAAGTAAACACCTCTCTCCTGTTGTAGACACGGAAGGAAGAACTAAGCCATCTACAGAATGAGCAGGGCTCGAGTAAATTGAAAATATGCAGGGCCCAGGCTAGGAAAGTCATTCTCTTTTGTAGACGGACCAATGAACTTGCTGGTGGCCAACCTTCAAACAACAGCGTCAGAGTTTCCCGGGGATCTGCACTGGGCGTGCCAGAGAACCTCCCTGAGATAACCACTGCCATATTTATTTCATTGATCAGTTTAGAGAGTCACCTAGGTGATCCACCTCCAGGTGTGTCCTTGAGGGAATCCTGTAGATTTAATTCCGTAGGATGGCAGACTCAGGCTCAGGATGTGTGTGTGGTGCTATACTACGGATTGGAGTCATTGACAGTACAAAGGGGACTAGCTAGGAGAGAGTGAACTGAGTACCAGCACTCATCCGACTCCTGTTAGCACGTGCAACATGGCCAGACACCCCATCTTTCTGCCATCGGGCCTCCCCTTACCATGACTTGACAGCATTCTCGGACTGTGAGCTAAAATAAACCAGTCTTTCTTAAGCTGCTTTTGCCAGAGGACTGAGAAAAGTAACCAATACGCCAAACTAAAGGGCCGTGATTCCATCAGCCCGACTCTCTTCCGGGCTCCCCAGGCACAGCCGCCATTTTGAAGGAGTCCAAAGGGGGCGGGGGCTGCACGTGAGCAGCAGATGCTTTGATCTTTGCTCTGTCAGGCACAGAATGCAAATTCAAAGGTCAGTGTCGGGCAAATGTGATGAAGCCCCTGCTTTCCTCAAAGTGGATCTCATGTCCCTGAGTGCAGGCCGGACTGGTGCACAGGTCACATGATGCGGGACAGTTTTCTCAACTATTCTTCCCTGGGAGAGGTCACTGGTGGGAGAGAGTCCAGCTCTACTGCTGGCTCTGAGCTTGAGAGCCTCTCCTCCCCGTTAACTTTCTCGTCTAGAGCTCCTTTTGAACACAGAGGGCTCTGAATAAATTTAAAAGTGTTTCCTGCTCTTTTGATGATGTGGCTGTGCTCCAGTTGGTCGTGGACATCGCAGTATGTTACCATACTCCTCTGCATCTTCCCGTCTGCCGGATCACCCCTCTATTTTATGCACCTGGGAACGGAGTGTTAACCAGTGGACTTCCCAAAGTCAGGCAGTAGTTGGCAGAGGTGAGCTAGAACCTGGGGAAAACTGGTTCACTCCTGAGCTCATGCCGCTTCTCCCGACATTAGCCAGAGTTCTGGTGGGAATCTAGATCCTGAGGTAGCTTTGTACCCTCAGAATTTTCATTCCATTTAGTGAATTTAGTGTGGGTTCTTGCCTGTGACCTACGGTTGTTTATCGGGATTAATTTTTTATTTGTAATTATCTATCTCTGCGCAGGCGTGTGCACGACTACAGTTACTTGCAGAAGCCAGAACAGAGTGTCTGGTCCCATGGAGTTACAGGCTGCTGTAAGACACTGACATACATGGCTGTTGTGCACCAAACTCAGATCTTCTAGAAGAACAGCAAATGCTCTTCACCTCTGAGCTGTTTCTCCAGCTCCATGATCTACAGTTTTTAAGACTTAGTACTAGACCTTTATTCAATGAGGTGCTATATCCATTAATTTGAGGTTTTCTAGTCTTCAAATCTAGGGTTTTTTTCCTTTGAGCCTGATTTCCATCCCCATCCTTACAGCCACCTGAGAGTGACATGTTCTGACTAGTGTTCTCTGTGTGTCAGAGAACGGAGAGGGAAGAGTGACAGCTCCCACAAGGACACTAACATTGCCTTTTAAAAGCTCATTAAAACACTTAGAATGACCTCAAGGGACCGATAGAGGCTTTTGTGACAAGCTTTGTTTACTGGTGTACTCCTGCATTAGTCAGGGTCTCCAGAGAGAAGAGGCCAACGGAGCGACAGAGATAGAGGAGGATGAGAAGGGATTTGTCTCACAAGGCTGGCGGCTAGGACAGCTTACCGTGGGCTCTCTTCATATCAGAGAACCAAGGACATTGGTAGCTGTGACAGTCCAGGTCCAGAAGCCTCAGCATTAGGGAAGCCATTGATGTAATTCTCAGACTAAGGGCCAACTCTTGAGAGCCTGGTAGGGAAGACCCACGTTTCAGTCTAAAAGCCAGAGACCATGGAGCTCTGACATGCCAAGGCAAAAGAAAATGAGCATCCTGGATTGGGAAGAGAGAGTAGCAACCGACTCTTCTGCTACCCCAGTGTTCCATTTATACCTCCAGTTGATTGGGGGGGTGACTGGCTACAGTCAGGAAAGATGGACCCCACTCAGCAGACTGACCTCCAGAACCATGCTCGCTGGAGTGCTCAGACAATGAAGCTGATACCCCAAATTAACAATGTCCTGTTCAGGAGACTCAGGGATGGAGACCGGGAACTCTGTTGTCAGTCAGATCCTGTTCGATGACTTTGGGACTCTGAACAGGTTTTACGACCTCCTTAAACCTCGGCCCTTCACCGTAGCATGAGAGTACTGTGCACTCCCAGGCGACTGGGTGACTAAGAAGATGGCATGACTCAAAAGCATCGTGTGCGTGATGTCGTACCCAGTGTGTAAAATGCTGCGAAGAGTTAGCAGTTCAGACATAATGGCCTGAGTAAGACACAGTAAAGCCAGGCGACGTTATATAGTGGAATGGGAGGGGCTCCTGAGCCTTCACCCCAGCGAGGAGCTAATGACAGTTGATGACTTATCCGGGGAGGGGAGCCTGGGCGTGGCTCCTTCTAAATGTATGATGCTCCAGTGCTTGGTTCCACACCCTCGATGTGGATAACACATTTTGGATTTGGTGGGAGGATAGAGCGTGGGCCTGAGAGGAGTTGGGGGAGCAACTGGGAATGAAGTTGATCACAGTGGTACATCGTACGCATGTGTGAATAAACTGAAAATGTTCTTTAAGAGGGAAAGCAAGTGTGAGTACTGCAGAGGGCAGGCCCTAGGACTAGGCAACCTTGACTTCAGAGACACAGGCTGTTGTGGGTGGGAATTAACGGGAGGAAGTGTGGCCTCTGTGGACCAGGGGGGCAGAGGTGAAACCCAGGTGAAGCTCTCCCGAGATTCCAGCCCCAGGTTGGTAGATTTCCACATGGAATATTTAATTGTGCACCACCTCTCGAATTTTGTATTATGATTCTTTTCTAATGCTATAATAAGGTCCCCAGGGTTGGACGCCTTAAAAGTAAGAGGCTTACTTGGTTCATGCCCTTAGAGGCTGAAAGTTCGAGGCGGGACAGCCCCCTGGTCTAGCCCCTGGTGAGGGACTGATGATGACAAACATGTGACAGCAATCCTATAACAGAACAGGGAGGCAGAGAGTCAACCATCATGCTTGCTCATTTTGTGAGAAGAGCTAGCTCCCTTCTGAGACCAGCATTAATCTCTTCTGAGGACAGCAATCTCCTTCTACCCCACTGACCTAATCAACTTCCACTAAACTCTTAAAGGTGAACCACCAAACCTCCTGTCTGTGAGCATTTGTGAGACACAGTCAGACCATCTCTAACCCATGGCAGGTCCAACCCACAAGCCCTGGGATGGATGTACTCACGGGTGGATGCCCCCGTCGCTTATTAAACACCTCCTGCTCCCAGGCATTCTGCAGGCCGGGACTCCATTACAAGGAAACATGTCTGTGTCCTGCTCTCTCCTTTGGCCACGTGCATCTGACTATGAGACGGATCTGCAAACAAATGTTGCTACCGCATGATAGAAATGCCCCTAGGTGTCCCATCGTGTGGGCTCAGAGAAAGCTGGTTTTTGGCTGATACTTTATTTCTGAAGGCGAGGAGTTTCTAAGAATGGGAGGCTGATCACCAAGTACAAAGAACTACTCGATATGTTTTAATCTAGGTGCCACAGGTGCTCTGAAATTGGAAGAAGCCGTCTTAGCTTACTTTTCTGTTGCTCTGATGAAAGACACTGACCAAAAGCAACCTGGGGAGGAAAGGCTGTTTTGACTTAGATGCTGGGTCTGTCTCTGAAGGAAGGCAGGGCAGGAGCAGAGGCAGGAACCATGAAGGAAAGCTACTTGGTGACCAGTTCTCTCTCCTGTCTTCTCTCTTCCTCTTCCCTCCTCTCCCCTCCTTTACCTCTTTCTTTTCTTCTCAGATAACTTTCAAATACAGCTCAGGACCACCAGCGTGGGCTGAGCTCTCCCATGATAATTAGCAATAAAGGAAAGGCCCCAAAGACACCCTCACAGGCCAATCTCTCATGGAGACAATTCCTCAGGTGAAGTTCCCTCCTCCCAGTTAGGTGAACATGACCGCTAAATCAGCCATCTCAGAAGTCTGTCTTTGAATTTTTCTAGTGACGTTCATGTATCCACTACAATTTAGATCAGTAAAAATCACAGACAAAATCTGGTCGGTTAGTGAAGGATAACCAATGACTCCAGGCTGCACTATGCAGGAGGACTTCAGATGTGTTTCTTGATGTTCATTTACAACCACGGGGATTGTTCTTGGCATTTTTGGAAGTGAGTCGATAGTTAATATAAAATTGTTAGATATCAGAAAAATAATTAGGTGCTGACAATGAGAAAATCTGCTACTAAATATTTAACACTAGGTACTCAGAATAATGCAGTTTATATAAAATATTAAAATATCTGAGATGTTTCATATATATAATGATTCATACTTAAGCACAGCCACACACCAGATGGTGAGAATTCTAGAGCTGGTCCCTGAATGCTGGCCTCCCAAATTGAATGCTACCTTGCCACACTGGATGGAAGAAATGTTTTCTTTTTCTTTTTTTCATTTTTTTTGAACTTGCAGGATAAAAAGCTCCTAGGTAATAAAACCAAAATTGAACTTCAAATGCTTTTTTCTTTTCATCAATTTATGCCCAATTCCACCTCGTCACCTGAGAATTTGTAATAATTTAACCTCCAAATCCATCATGCAGTCTTGAAGAACATAAGCTGTCATTTACCAATTGGTTCATTCCATGTCCTTCAGTAGTGTGTCCCATGCCGATAAAAGGTGGATACAAACTTTGGAAGTAAATAACACCCACAGGAGAGTGGGGGGGGGAGGTCACAGGAGAGTGAGGGATGGGGTGGTTTGGTGATCAGGAGCCCTTGCTGCATTTGCAGAAGATCCAAGTTTGGTTCCCAGCATCCATATTGTATAGCTCACAACAGTCTGTGACTCTAGCTTCAGGAATCCAGCGCCCTCTTCTGGCCTCCTTGGGCACCTGCACTCAATGTGCACATGCTCCCATACAGATACACAGGAGGCACACATCTAGAGAAACAATAAAAACAGATCCGTAACAAAACAACTGCTAATGGAACCAACCCCCTAGAGCCTG
Organism: Rattus rattus; assembly: GCF_011064425.1. Taxonomy (NCBI): domain Eukaryota; kingdom Metazoa; phylum Chordata; class Mammalia; order Rodentia; family Muridae; genus Rattus; species Rattus rattus. The sequence goes on from NC_046159.1 coordinate 11,833,721, forward strand.
GCAATTTTCCGATAGTTTTAAGCAATCATTACTTTGCAGAGAACTTGCTAGTTTGGCATGCTGTTATTACCAATAAGGACATTAGCAGTTAGTAGCAAAAGGAATGTAACATGTTAAGTGAGGTATTGTGAGAAATGCCTTCTATCTGAGGCACTGGTTACTGTTGCTAGTTAGTGAAAACAAGTATGTTACCTTCTGGGATCAGGTGGCTAAACTTTAAATTAGTATTTTTAATGTTTCTATTATAATATACCAGTTTTTTTGACAGAACATCTTGCTTTTTTAAAAGTATATCATCAAATAATTCATGTATATATGAAAGTATATGTATAGTAGAATAGTATAACGAACCCAGTGTAATCATGGCTTCCGTGGTTGCTAATCCTTGGCCCCTCTTGCTTTGTTTCTGTCCGGCTTCAGGTTGTCGCTTGTGTGTGTTTGTATAAAAGTCTCACTATGTAGCCCGAGTTGGGCCTGACCTTACCTCTCACCCTCCAAGTGCTGAAATCATAGCCAAGTGCACCACGCTCAGCTATACATTTGTTTATATCCTCCCTTACAAAGTCAATCAAATTTCAATCCTTAAATATACTAAATTAAATACAGCATCTGCTATTCTCCTATATATTAATCCTTCTAAAAGATTTGACTATAATTTCATTGTCATTGTCCAAATATTACTAGGTATTCAGTTAGTGTCCAACATGTTAGTAGTCTCACAGAGGTCTTTTTGGCAATGACTTCTAGTCAAAGTCTCAATAAAGCTCTCTGACTGATATGACTTTTAATGTCTCTCTGTGTTCTACTCATATTCTTCCCTAAGGCAGCTCCATTTGCCCTGTGGAGTTTCCTAACAGCAGGTGATTCCAGTCTCCCTTAGAGTAGCACAGTGTCCCTCTGTCTTGTGCAAATTTATGCGTGTGTGTGGGGAAGTGGTAGAAAGAACCAGGATTGAAACCAAATTTGAGTTTTTCCTTCCTCTTTGCCTCTGTTCATCTTTCCTTTTCTCTCTCCATATCGCTTGCTTCCTTTCCTCCCTGTTGTACAGTAGATCCCTCCTCCCCGGTGAGAAACATTTCGTGAGGTTGTTTATCTCTCTGCTCTTTTGCCTAAATACTCAGGTTTTGTGGGTGTGTGTGTGTGTGTGTGTGTGTGTGTGTGTGTGTAAATTTTGATTATAATAATCACCAAGTTTTCTCCTTTTTACCTAGAATTCTTTCATATGAGACCTTACTCTTACTGTTTCAGTAATATGTAGCTTATAAAAAGGAAAATTGAATACATGCTCGATTCTTTCTAAGTTTTTAATAGTAGGAGCTCTGTGGGGAAAGCTGATATATTCATGAGAAGCACTCTCAGACTACAGAGTCATAGAGTGGAATTCTGTATACATATGTATCTGTAAATGCTAAAACGATGGAAAAGCATTGGCTTTAAAGGAACATGAAATCATGTCAATGATAGCTCATAAGTCATCTTGTGTTTTGAGGAATGCGCTTCTGAAAATGAAGTGGTTCCGTCCCCTACTTAGTCATCTCTGGACCTACCGTGGGAGCATGCGTCTGCAGACAGACTTTGCTGCCTTTGGTTCTGCAGTACCATTGCCCCTTTAGACAAGTGATTTGATGTCTGTGTCTTCTGTCACATCAGGCTAATTGAAGAGCCTCCTGCCCAGGGCTGTTGTCATGGTTGGTTGAAGTCAAGTACAGTGAGCATGTGCACTAGACACACACAGCGCATGCTCCTCTCTGGACTCACACAGCGCATGCTCCACTCTGGACTCACACAGCGCATGCTCCTCTGGACTCACACAGCGCATGCTCCACTCTGGACCCCACCCAGCCCATGCTCCCTGTCAGTTTCTTTGCAGAGTAAACAGGGAGAGCCTCTGAGGCTTGATCTTATGCTTCAGCTAAATGTTACTGTTTTATATTCCTTGAGTTGAAATGTGTAGACATTGAGTATCAGTAGCTGTTAATGTCCGTGAGAGGCCAACTCTCCTGCAGCCTCTTGCTGACACTCTGTTATATTAACCAGAAAAATGAGCATTTATGTCTGTCTTTGGCGGTATTTCTCACTGAGCTGTGAGCTATTGGAGGGAAACCCTTATGATATAAAATTGGTTATGACATATTGCTGATTGTAGTTATTGGGCCCGAGTCACTAATATTTTCACTAACTATAGTAACGTTTCATTTTTCGTTGAGTCTAGTAATATAATTTTTATAGTCACAAGCAGGTACATTTTCTAGATATCCAGCCACACAAATGAAAGCACAGGTTTGAAATGTGAGAATTTGAAGATTATAAATATCTTTGGATATGTGTGTATGATATATATATGTATGAGTATACATATATATATAGTGTCTTCCTTGAACACTCTGTCTTGTTTCTTGACATAGAGATCCTAGAGATCCTAGACCAGAAGCTCCATGAGTCAGGGAGACTAGCTGGCCAGCAAGTCACAGTGACCTTTCTCTCCATCCTTACTAGGGCCACTAGCATGTACCCAGTTCTCACATGGGTGCTGGGGATTGAACTCAGTTCTTCATGCTTGTCCGTCAAGCATTTTTATCAACTGAGCTGTTTCCCCAATCTCTTAAAATGTTTTATAATATAAATTACAGTAGCATCAGTCATTTTAATAACATGAAAATTTAAAATAATTCACTACAAGTTTAAATAACTTGGTTGCTATGTTTATCGAAAGGCTTTGGGTCGAATACCCCTGTGCAGCTGCACCTGGGAAATATGTAAACAGGACTCTTTTACTTATAGTTGACAGAGTGCTGGAAAATATTAAAATAGACCAAACAAAATATCTGTTCCATTTAGTGTTAGACATGCGTTCAAATCTCCCCTTAAACATTAGTCTGTGCAGAACCTCTCAGATCCTGTAAGGATTAAATCAAGAGTGAATGCTCCTGTGATAAACTTGGCCTGTTACCTCGCTCTGCATGCTCTGCCCTTCGTCGTGAATTTTATTTTGAATTTAGATTAAAGCGAGAAGCACCAGTGAACCATTTATATGATGCAAAGCAATTATTGCTTGGATACTTTCTTTCAAAATGAGTATTTTACCGTTGTCCTATTTTTATATGCAGGCCAGCTACATGTGAGACGGCACTCAGTGCACTGAAGTGAGAGCAAGAACCAGGGATTATTTTCATCTTTGAGGTGAGTCTTCTCGCAGAATAATTGGTCTGTTTTCTGGAGACATAGCTCAGTTTGTGGGATGCTTCCTTGGTGTGCAGTGAGCCCTGGATTCCTTCCCCAGCAGGGCATAAACTAGGTGCGGTGCATACCCCTTAGTTATCTGAACAGTAGGGAGGTGGAGGCTGGAGGATTATCTTGGGAGTGGGGGGTGGTCTGGTGCTGCTATCTAGTCAAATGCTAATACTGACTCCTAAAATAACCCCTGCTATGAGTAGATCCTCAGGCACACTAGGTGATGTTGAGTGAACCTTGCTCCCCAGTTTAAAACTATTGGGGCTACAGCCGCTTGCTTGGGGAAGTAGAAGAAGCAGAGTTTGAGTTCATGGGCTAAGGGTCACAGGTTGGGAACCTCGAGAAAAAGAAGGAAGATGGAGAGAACAGAAGGGATGGACCAGGGGCATGTGCCTGAGGGAAATGGACCCAGAGGAGAGGCTGGTAGAGCAGAAATAGCCCAGGAGAAGCACAAACAGCAAGCATTGGGGCAGCACAGTCCAGGAAGTAGCCATTCTAGTGTTAGAGAATTAGACTAGGGCTAATTTGCCCGGTAATTGTGTTAACACTAAATAAATAAATAAATAAATAAATAAATAAATAAATAAACAAACCATCATCTGTCTCCCATTCGTTCGAAAGCTAATGGGGATAGAAATGGTTTAATAATCTATAAGCTTTGGTTACATAGAAAGTCAGGCACACAAGAGACCCTGCCTCAAAACATACAAGCCACCTGCTGTTTCTTTGCGTGCACATGTTTTGTAATCATTGACGCTTCATTCATGAATTTGAGTTATTTCCATAACCCCATTACCCTCTCTCTTCCCTTCTCCCTCTCCCACTGAAACCCTTCTTCACATAAGCCCTTCTTCTACTTTTGTATTCTTTGTTGTGTGGCCCAAGGAGTCTAATTAGCGTTGCTTACATGAGTGTGGGGTGGAGGGTACTTACTGGAGCTGAGCAATTACCACTGGCTACATCACTCGGGAAAGTGACTCCTCTTCCTGCCAGCAGCCAGGAGCTGCTGAGGCCCCTCCCCCACCCCCTTCCATCCATGAGGAAATGTTGACATTGATGGACCCAAACCTTTATTTTCTAGCATCTTTAAAAACGTTACATACGTACATACGTACATATATACAATGTGTCTTGATCATAGCCACTCCTTCTCTTCCCTAGCCCTCCCCAACACATGCCTTTCTCAACTTCATATTTATTTTCATTATATTCCTTTCCTTTCATTATTCTCCCTTTATTATTTATTTAATGAGGGCAGCCAGTGTGGCATAGACGGCCTATTAGATGCCACAGCCCCAAAGGAAAGTGAGTGTTCCTCCATCAGTAGGTATTCACTACCAAGGGCTCTTCAGTTGGGGTGGGGCCTAGTATGCTCCTGCCCACTTCCTGCTGTGCTGTTGACAAGCTCGATCTTGTACAGGTCTTATGCAGGTATCCATGGTTGCAGGAGTTCATGCACACAATAATCCTCTTGTATCTAGAAGGCTTCTCTGTGTGCTATGTTGCCCGATCCACTGATTCTGCTATTCCCCCACCTTTTCTGCGACATCCACCAGTCCTTAGACTGCTTGTTACTGTCAGGAGCTCAGGAGTGCATTCCAGTTATCTAAGGATGCCATTATGTGGATGTTGGTGAGACCTGCAGGCTGGGGGTCCTCATTAGTAACTGCCTGGCTGCCTCAGATGCCCTTCCCTGTTGTCATCTAGGGTCTGGGTGTCATGGTCGCACTGTGCCTCTTTTTAACATGGGAGAGATATGGTCATTTCCCTGCTTACCTTGGTAATACTGTAGAATTAAACTGATATTTTGCACCTGAAAAATTGAGAGGTCAAGGGGTTAACATTGTGAATTTTCACGGGGAATCAAATGAGAGTCACTTTATGCAGAGAACCTTTTTCAGCATGGAAAAGTTCACTGTTGTTTTAGCCTGACACCCCTGGGCCAGTAGCGAGATGGGGCTCGTGATGCCTGCAGCTGAGTAAATGCACAGAGTGAAAGGAGAAGTCAACTAGGAAGCAGTGTGAGGGAGGGGGAAGAGGCAAGTACAAAGCAGTGTAAGGAAAGAAGAATCACTCGAGTGGTCGTGAACACATGGATGGCACTCCAAGAATTCTGTTACTGGGAAACACTTAAGGGAATCATCAGCCTATAGATTATGAGAAATGATCTGTTAGAGCCATTCTCATGGTATTTTTAGTGGTTTTCATTCTCCTGATGTGGAAAAAGAGCTTCTGTTTTTCCCCTTCTCTGGTTTGAGCCATTCATCTGGACGCCTCCAAGCTCTACTACGAGGCTTACTGAGACCAAGTAGGCGTTCCTTATCACCATCAATATTTTTACTTCCTTTACTTCTGTTGCTGCTCGTCAGCCCACCACACACATGTGGTCTTCTGTCTGTGTGGCTTAGGATTTCACACATTCCCACGCTTCCTCACTCTCGTAGAAGGTAGGCAGAAGACATTTTTAATGTGCCAGATTCTATTTAGTGAGCAGGATTACCGTATTTCCTTCTTGTTGTTAGTTTCACAAATACTGGTCTAATGATGGTAAGGTTTTTCTGAGGCTTCTCATTCCTTTGTAGATAGTCGGTTTGGCCATCTTCTATCTAATGGGTGGTGTGACTATTTATGGGTCTGCAACAAACCACCATATTGTTTTCAGTTTCCCTGGCTCCCCCCTTAGCAACTGTGGAGCAGAGTTCAGGCTGCTAGCAATGATTAACACAGCATCCTTAAGACCAGAGCAGGCTCCCTGGTTTTAATTCTTTATCCATTGACCCTCTAACTTATCGCTTGGCTAACTCATCGGCTAACTTTTGTGTCCTCTTTCTGTTGTTGAAAACCAGATTCTTTTGTGTCTTTAATAAACGCCGATTCGGGGTTGGGGATTTAGCTTAGTGGTAGAGCGCTTGCCTAGGACTCATAAGGCCCTGGTTCAGTCCCCAGCTCAAAAAAAAAAAAAAAAAAAAAAAAAAGCCAATTCTCGGTTTTCCTTTGTGTTCCATCAACCCCAAAAGAAATCAATTACTTCAAAGTAACATCTGTAAAGTCCTTCAGTAGTCGTCTTTTTGTTTAGATAATGAGTATAGGATGGAGGGACAGCTTGATTTGGGATGGGCCTTGTGTGCTTCTTCACGGAATACAATAGTCTTCTACCGCTGAGCTAAATCCCAACCCTCTTCATTGCATTCTGATAAAGCCTCTGGTAGGTACCTTATTTGAGCCCGTGCAGTCATGTGACCTTATTTATAAATTGTTAGAATTTAAGGAGATGTGTGGAGAGAGGACAGAGTGTACTTTGTCAGGCAAGGGTCAGTACTGCTGTCTGCCTTCTCTTCATAGCCATCCCTTGCCACAGTTACATGGGGGGAGTTCAAAGGAAGCTCTGGGGGTTGGGGATTTGGCTCAGTGGTAGAGCGCTTGCCTAGGAAGCGCAAGGTCCTGGGTTCAATCCCCAGCCCCGAAAAAAAGAAAAGAAAAGAAAAGAAAAAAAAAAAAAAAGGAAGCTCTGTTCAAGTGGGTTTGCTCCGTATGACTGTGGTTCGATAAAGACCTGTTAGCACAGTAGGTCATCCTGAGAGACTGTGCATAGTAGGTATACTGTTCTCATTTGTTAAGATGAGTAAGTCCAGGCCTGGCCACTCGTCCTGACTGACATTACCACCTCTTCAGAGAAATGAGTTAATTGGTCACCAATGAGCTGTGTTTGCAGATCCTGTTGGGATGATATGAGTTACACAGCCTGACCTTGGGTTTACTGCCTTTCAGGTCAATTTAAGAAAAATAGCATTACCAACTTAAAAGAAAGAATTAACTTTCCAGCTTGTGTTTCTTCTTTATACACAAGATGACCACTTCCACCTCACAGTCGGGTTTTTAGAGTAGACACAGTGGGCTCCAGTTGTAGCTGAGAGGTTCAGTGCTTGGAGTCCCTGGAGCTCATCCTGAGCACCATCTCTCCAAGCAACAGCAGCAGAAACAACAACAACATCAACAGCATCAACAACAACAGCAACAACAACAACATCAACAACATCAAAACAACAACATCAACAACATCAATAACAACATCAACAACAACATTAACAGCAACAACATCAACAACAACATCAACAACAACAACAACATCAACAACAATATCAACAACATCAACAACAACATCAACAACGTCAACAACAACAACAACAGTAAATCCAGTCTTACGGTGATTGATCACACAGCTTGCTTTATCTACACACAAACACATGTACACGGTTCATGTCTGTCTTTGTATTTCAGAGTCTGAGAGTACAGGCTATAGGGCTACATAATACTTCATTGCTGGGTGTGGTTAGAATTACTGCTCTATGATGAAATGTTTTAGAAAGAATAGTAGAGGAAAAAAAATCACCCTTCTATTCAGAAGATAGTTAATATTTTTGAGTTTTGGCACAAAGTTCATATAAGTCTGTAAAAAGCCAGGAGTCCACAGAAACAGTTTTAATGGCAGAAAGCTGACTTTTGACTCTGTAAAAATACTTAATTATTTTATCTTTAAGATTACAAGCGATCCATTTAGAGGGTTTGGTAAAACTAGCAAAAAACAACCAATCAAAACAAAACACACACACACACACACACACACACACACACACACACACACACACACACACACACGAAAAAAAACCACAAAAAAAAAACCCCAAAAAACAAAAACAAAAAAACCCAAGTCCATGTTACACTTGCCTAGAATGTTTCCAACAGTCTCCAAAAAGTTTAATTTCCTTGTCATGTGAAGACAGACTTCTAAGAGCCTGTGGTGTGTATTGTTGACAGAACTTCCTGTCTGGGAGTCATTTCTGAAATCAGTAAATAGAACATACCGCCCTGTGGAGATACATGGTTCGGGGATTAATTTTAGAAGCAATAGAGTCTTGTGCAGGTGAATATTTTTAATTTATATGTACATAAAGAACGGCCCACAGTTTGTCTCCACATTTTTTGTCACGTGGGTAGTCACATTGAGCTTCCTGAGGAAGTGGAGGTACGGGGCGGATCATAACCTGGGACTGTGATCATTGTGGGGAGTTTGTAATAGAAACAAAGACAAGTGCGTGTTGATGAGGGGCAGAGGCCGGCCCACGCTGGTGTCAGTCAGCTGAGTGTCTGATTGCAAGCTCTGGAACTTTCCTTAGCAACCAAGGCGGCCAAGGTAGAGCGCGCCGGAGGAAATGAAGGTTTCATCTTGGAAGAGTTCATAGTTTCACACGCAAAATCAGGATCTTTTGTCTTAGGGCTTTGGGTTTGGGTCGCCTCCAGGTTCCAGTGATCCGAAGCCAGCGGATCCCGTTAAAGTTTTACTTTTTCAAATTATCCTGGAAAATGTGCTGTGATCGTACTGTAAACCGCAACCTAGAAGCCGGTGCTAAGAGGCAAGGCAGTGTTTCATTTATCCTTCTCAGGGTGGCTGGCTGCAGATGTCTTACAGTTATCAAGATCTGACCTTGAAGCCAGCCTCCCTGTGCCCCTGGGCAAGGACTAAGCAGTCCAAGTAGTTACTTCCTTAGTTGTAAAAACTCAAGGTCAACATAGTATGCAGTTGTGGAATGGATATGCGATTGACTATTGGAGCATGTGCAGTCACAGGTATTTTTTTTTTTTATTATTAACTTGAGTATTTCTTTATATACATTCGAAAAGTGTTATTCCTTTCCTGTTTCCGGCAACATCCCCTCCCCTCCCCTTCCTTATGGGTGTTCCTTCCAACCTCCCCCCAATTGCTGCCCTCTCCCCAACAGTCTAGTTCACTGGGGGTTCAGTCTTAGCAGGCCCCAGGGCTTCCCCTTCCACTGGTGCTCTTACTAGGATATTCATTGCTACCTATGAGGTCAGAGTCCAGGGTCAGTCCATGTATAGTCTTTAGGTAGTGGCTTAGTCCCTGGAAGCTCTGGTTGGTTGGCGTTGCTGTACATATGGGGTCTCGAGCTCCTTCAAGCTCTTCCAGTTCTTTCTCTGATTCCTTCAACGGGGGTCCTGTTCTCAGTTCAGTGGTTTCCTGCTGGCATACGCCTCTGTATTTGCTGTATTCTGGCTGTGTCTCTCAGGAGCGATCTGCATTCACATTTTGATCATCCGTCTTGAGTTTCATTTGTTCTAGGCATCTAGGGTAATTCAAGCATTTGGGCTAATAGCCACTTATCAATGAGTACATACCATGTATGTCTTTCTGTGATTGGGTTAGCTCACTCAGGATGATATTTTCCAGTTCCAACCATTTGCCTACGAATTTCATAAAGTCACTGTTTTTGATAGCTGAGTAATAGTCCATTGTGTAGATGTACCACATTTTCTGTATCCATTCCTCTGTTGAAGGGCATCTGGGTTTTTCCAGCTTCTGGCTATTATAAATAAGGCTGCGATGAACATAGTGGAGCACGTGTCTTTTTTATATGTTGGGGCATCTTTTGGGTATATGCCCAGGAGAGGTATAGCTGGATCCTCAGGCAGTTCAATGTCCAATTTTCTGAGGAACCTCCAGACTGATTTCCAGAATGGTTGTACCAGTCTGCAATCCCACCAACAATGGAGGAGTGTTCCTCTTCTCCACATCCCTCGCCAGCATTTGCTGTCACCTGAGTTTTGATCTTAGCCATTCTCACTGATGTGAGGTGATATCTCAGGGTTGTTTTGATTTCCATTTCCCTTATGACTAACGATGTTGAACATTTCTTTAGGTGTTTCTCGGCCATTCGGCATTCCTCAGCTGTGAATTCTTTGTTTAGCTCTGAACCCCATTTTTTAATAGGGTTATTTGTCTCCCTGCGGTCTAACTTTTTGAGTTCTTTGTATATTTTGGATATAAGGCCTCTATCTGTTGTAGGATTGGTAAAGATCTTTTCCCAATCTGTTGGTTGCTGTTTTGTCCTAACCACAGTGTCCTTTGCCTTACAGAAGCTTTGCAGTTTTATGAGATCCCATTTGTCGATTCTTGATCTTAGAGCATAAGCCATTGGTGTTTTGTTCAGGAAATTTTTTCCAGTGCACATGTGTTCGAGTTGCTTCCCCACTTTTTCTTCTATTAGTTTGAGTGTATCTGGTTTGATGTGGAGGTCCTTTATCCACTTGGACTTAAGCTTTGTACAGGGTGATAAGCATGGATCATTCTGCATTCTTCTACATGTTGATCTCCAGTTGAACCAGCACCATTTGCTGAAAATGCTATCTTTTTTCCATTGGATGGTTTTGGCTCCTTTGTCAAAAATCAAGTGCCCATAGGTGTGTGGGTTCATTTCTGGGTCTTCAATTCTGTTCCATTGGTCTATCTGTCTGTCTCTGTACCAATACCATGCAGTTTTTATCACTATTGCTCTGTAATACTGCTTGAGTTCTGGGATAGTGATTCCCCCTGAAGTCCTTTTATTGTTGAGGATAGTTTTAGCTATCCTGGGTTTTTTGTTATTCCAGATGAATTTGCAAATTGTTCTGTCTAACTCTTTGAAGAATTGGATTGGTATTTTGATGGGGATTGCATTGAATCTGTAGATCGCTTTTGGTAGAATGGCCATTTTTACTATATTAATCCTGCCAATCCATGAGCATGGGAGATCTTTCCATCTTCTGAGATCTTCTTCAATTTCTTTCTTCAGAGTCTTGAAGTTCTTTTTTTTTTTTTTTTTTTTTTTTTTTTTTTGGTTCTTTTTTGGAGCTGGGGACCAACCCAGGGCCTTGCTTTAGGCAAGCGCTCTACCACTGAGCTAAATCCTCAACCCCGAGTCTTGAAGTTCTTATTGTACAGATCTTTCCCTTGCTTGGTTAAAGTCACACCGAGGTACTTTATATTATTTGGGTCTATTATGAAGGGTGTCGTTTCCCTAATTTCTTTCTGGCCTTGTTTTTCTTTTTTGTAGAGGAAGGCTACTGATTTATTTGAGTTAATTTTATACCCAGCCACTTTGCTGAAGTTGTTTATCAGCTTTAGTAGTTCTCTGGTGGAACTTTTGGGATCACTTAAATATACTATCATATCATCTGCAAATAGTGATATTTTGACTTCTTCTTTTCCGATCTGTATCCCTTGACCTCCTTTTTGTTGTCTGATTGCTCTGGCTAGAACTTCAAGAACTATATTGAATAAGTAGGAGAGAGGGCAGCCTTTTTCTAGTCCCTGATTTTAGTGGGATTGCTTCAAGTTTCTCTCCATTTAGTTTAATGTTAGCAACTGGTTTGCTGTATATGGCTTTTACTATGTTTAGGTATGGGCCTTGAATTCCTATTCTTTCCAGGACTTTTATCATGAAGGGGTGTTGAATTTTGTCAAATGCTTTCTCAGCATCTAATGAAATGATCATGTGGTTTTGTTCTTTCAGTTTGTTTATATAATGGATCACGTTGATGGTTTTCCCAGATATTAAACCATCCCTGCATGCCTGGGATGAAGCCTACTTGATCATGGTGGATGATTGTTTTGATGTGCTCTTGGATTCGGTTTGCCAGAATTTTATTGAGTATTTTTGCATCGATATTCATAAGGGAAATTGGTCTGAAGTTCTCTTTCTTTGTTGGGTCTTTGTGTGGTTTAGGTATAAGAGTAATTGTGGCTTCATAGAAGGAATTCGGTAGTGCTCCATCTGTTTCAATTTTGTGGAATAGTTTGGATAATATTGGTACGAGGTCTTCTATGAAGGTCTGATAGAATTCTGCACTAAACCCGTCTGGACCTGGGCTCTTTTTGGTTGGGAGACCTTTAATGACTTCTTCTATTTCCTTAGGAGTTATGGGGTTGTTTAACTGGTTTATCTGTTCCTGATTTAACTTCGGTACCTGGTATCTGTCTAGGAAATTGTCCATTTCCTGCAGATTTTCAAGTTTTGTTGAATATAGGCTTTTATAGTAAGATCTGATGATTTTTTGAATTTCCTTTGAATCTCTAGTTATGTCTCCCTTTTTATTTCTGATTTTGTTAATTTGGACACACTCTCTGTGTCCTCTCGTTAGTCTGGCTAAGGGTTTATCTATCTTGTTGATTTTCTCAAAGAACCAACTTTTCGTTCTGTTGATTCTTTCTATTGTCCTTTTTGTTTCTACTTGGTTGATTTCAGCTCTGAGTTTGATTATTTCCTGCCTTCTACTCCTTCTGGGTGTATTTGCTTCTTTTTGTTCTAGAGCTTTTAGGTGTGCTGTCAAGCTGCTGACATATGCTCTTTCTTGTTTCTTTCTGCAGGCACTCAGCGCTATGAGTTTTCCTCTTAGCACAGCTTTCATCATGTCCCATAAGTTTGGGTATGTTGTACCTTCATTTTCATTAAATTCTAAAAAGTTTTTAATTTCTTTCTTTATTTCTTCCTTGACGAGGTTATCATTGAGTAGAGCATTGTTCCATTTCCACGTATATGTGGGCATTCTTCCCTTATTGTTATTGAAGACCAGCTTTAGACCCTGGTGTTCTGATAGCTCGCATGGGATTATTTCTATCTTTCTGTACCTGTTGAGGCCCGTTTTTTGACCAATTATATGGTCAATTTTGGAGAAAGTACCATGAGGAGCTGAGAAGAAGGTATATCCTTTTGCTTTAGGATAGAATGTTCTATAAATATCTGTTAAGTCCATTTGGCTCATCACTTCTCTTAGTCTGTCTACGTCTCTGTTTAATTTCTGTTTCCATGATCTGTCCATTGATGAGAGTGGGGTGTTGAAATCTCCTACTATTATTGTGTGAGGTGTAATGTGTGTTTTGAGCTTTAGTAAGGTTTCTTTTACGTATGTAGGTGCCCTTGTATTTGGGGCATAGATATTTAGGATTGAGAGTTCATCTTGGTGGATTTTTCCTTTGATGAATATGAAGTGTCCTTCCTTATCTTTTTTGATGACTTTTAGTTGAAAATTGATTTTATCTGATATTAGAATGGCTACTCCAGCTTGCTTCTTCTGACCATTTGCTTGGAAAGTCGTTTTCCAGCCTTTCACTCTGAGGTAGTGTCTGTCTTTGTCTCTGAGGTGTGTTTCCTGTAGGCAGCAGAATGCAGGGTCCTCGTTGCGTATCCAGTTTGTTAATCTATGTCTTTTTATTGGGGAGTTGAGGCCTTTGATGTTGAGAGATATTAATGAATAGTGATTATTGCTTCCGGTTGTATTCATATTTGGATGTGAGGTTATGTTTGTGTGCTTTTCTTCTCTTTGTTTTGTTGCCAAGACGATTAGTTTCTTGCTTCTTCTAGGGTATAGCTTGCCTCCTTATGTTGGGCTTTACCATTTATTATCCTTTGTAGTGCTGGATTTGTAGAAAGATATTGTGTAAATTTGGTTTTGTCATGGAATATCTTGGTTTCTCCATCTATGTTGATTGAGAGTTTTGCAGGATACAGTAACCTGGGCTGGCATTTGTGTTCTCTTAGGGTCTGTATGACATCAGTCCAGGATCTTCTGGCCTTCATAGTTTCTGGCGAAAAGTCTGGTGTGATTCTGATAGGTCTGCCTTTATATGTTACTTGACCTTTTTCCCTTGCTGCTTTTAATATTCTTTCTTTATTTTGTGCGTTTGGTGTTTTGACTATTATGTGACGGGAGGTGTTTCTTTTCTGGTCCAATCTATTTGGAGTTCTGTAGGCTTCTTGTATGCCTATGGGTATCTCTTTTTTTAGGTTAGGAAGTTTTCTTCTATGATTTTGTTGAAGATATTTACTGGTCCTTTGAGCTGGGAGTCTTCACTCTCTTCTATACCTATTATCCTTAGGTTTGATCTTCTCATTGAGTCCTGGATTTCCTGTATGTTTTGGACCAGTAGCTTTTTTCAGCTTTACATTGTCTTTGACAGTTGAGTCAATGATTTCTATGGAATCTTCTGCTCCTGAGATTCTCTCTTCTATCTCTTGTATTCTGTTGGTGAAGCTTGTATCTACAGCTCCTTGTCTCTTCTTTTGGTTTTCTATATCCAGGGTTGTTTCCATGTGTTCTTTCTTGATTGCTTCTATTTCCATTTTTAATTCCTTCAACTGTTTGATTGTGTTTTCCTGGAATTCTTTCAGGGATTTTTGTGACTCCTCTCTATGGGCTTCTACTTGTTTATTTATGTTTTCCTGGAATTCTTTTAGGAATTTTTTCGATTCCTCTCTGTAGGCTTCTACTTGTTTATTTATGTTTTCCTGTGTTTCTCTAAGGGAGTTCTTCATGTCTTTCTTGAAGTCCTCCAACATCATGATCAAATATGATTTTGAAACTAGATCTTGCTTTTCTGGTGTGTTTGGATATTCCGTGTTTGCTTTGGTGGGAGAATTGGGCTCCGATGATGCCATGTAGTCTTGGTTTCTGTTGCTTGGGTTCCTGCGCTTGCCTCTCGCCATCAGATTATCTCTAGTGTTACTTTGTTCTGCTATTTCTGACAGTGGCTAGACTGTCTTATAAGCCTGTGTTTCAGGAGTGCTGTAGACCTGTTTTCCTGTTTTCTTTCAGCCAGTTATGGGGACAGAGTGTTCTGCTTTCGGGCGTGTAGTTTTTCCTCTCTACAGGTCTTCAGCTGTTCCTGTGTCTTGAGTTCACCAGGCAAGTCGTTTGTAGCAGAAAGGTTGGTCTTACCTGTGGTCCCCAGGCTCAAGTTTGCTCATGGGGTGTTGCCTATGAGCTCTTCGAGGCCTCAGCAACCAGGAAGATCCGCGCCGCCCTTTCCGGGAGGTTCCGTGCACCAGGGTTCCAGATATCCTCCGGTGTTTTCCTCTGGGATCAGTACTGTGTGCAGCGTGCAGTGTCTTCTGGTTTCCCAGGCGTGTCCGCCTCTCTGAAGGTTTAGCTCTCCCTCCCACGGGATTTGGGTGCAGAGAACTGTTTATCCGGTCGGTCCCTTCAGGTGCGGTGTCTCAGACGCAGTGGACCTGCTGCTCCTGGGCCCTCCTCTATGGCGCAGTCACAGGTATTAATTAAGGGATAGTCACACTTAGTTACAATTATCAGTGTGAATATCAATAGCTGAAGTTGAAAAACCTAGGAAAATCCTGTTAGGAACAGATCATTTTGTCATAGACAGATTGATTGGCTCTTATTTTGGGAACCAAACTTTCGTAGATGCTATCTATATTTTATGTAGTTTTGATAAAATCAGAAAATGGAAAGTTATCTTAAATGAACTATTTTACTCAATAATGAATAGGGCCTGGTGTATGGATTCTAGAAGTTCAAATCCCTTCAGACTATAGTGTGAAGGTCCAATCCGGATAGATACTTAGTGTATATGGAAAGGTTATATATGTGCGTGGTGGGGCTCTGATTCCTGGCAAGTGCTCTCTGGGCACTAGAGGATTCCTTGGGATTTTCATGGAGAAAGTAAAATGTTAGGTAGGCCTGTAAAAGACAAGAGGAAGGAAGATGTGGAGAGGAGAGAGGTGGGAGGGAGGGAGAGGGAGGGAGAGGGGGGAGGAACAAAGATCATGACCATAGGCATAGGGAGCTACTTTCGGTTCTAGGCCTTTGGAAATGTGCTTTGAGTCTCTGTCTGTCTGTCTGTCTCTGTCTGTCTCTGTCTCTGTGTCTCTCTGTCTCTGTCTCTCTCTCTCTTGGGCTTGAGACAGGATCCCACTCTATAGCTCTGACTGACGTAGAAACTCATTACGTGTTGGTCTTGAACTTAGACGGAGCCTCCCATCTCTATCTTGAAAGTGCTGGGATTACACGCATGTTCCCTTGCCCCTGACCCTGGAGTAATTTGGAAACGATTATATTAAAAGGGGATGGGGGTTACACAAACCTGGGGAGTTAGTCATATGGATGGGAGCTGTAAATAAATACCTCTGTCTGTCATACGGGTTGGGGTGGCAAAGATGACAGGCAGCCCTCCAGAGTGTGAGAAATAAGCCACACGAGTCTACATAATCCTTAGGCTAGGAAGAAGTCTTGATAAATCAATAAACATGGGCCGGGAAGTGGCTCGGTCAGTAAAGTGGTTTATGAACCTGAGGCCCCAGGTTTAGATCCTCTAGCATTCAAATAGAAACTGAGTGTGACAGTGTATGTCTGCAGTCCCAGGATTGGAGAAGTGGAGATAGGGACTCATTGGAGAGCCCTGGCCAGCCAGCATAGCAGAGAAGATGAGAACCAGGCTCAGAGAGACCTTGTCTCAAATAATAAGTTGGAGCGTGATCAAGGAAGACACCTAACGTTGACCTCTGGTCTTCCCATACATGGACACACCCATGAGCATACACTCCCCTTCCACACACACACACACACACACACACACACACACACACACACACACACGCACTAAAAATACATTAAGCCAAATGAAAATGAAAGCAGGATGTACCGAAATTATCCAAATTCGTAGGATATAATTAAAGCTGCGCTAGAAGCAACGAAAACTGCTGTATCAGAAATACCCTGTGCCTTTGACTCCTTTGCTTCCAGAAATAGCTGCTGACGGCTGAAGAAAGAGTCCTTGGACTTGAAGAAGGAAATGGAAATGTTCCAAACCGAGAAGCAAAGAATGAAAAAGCATTGGGCAGAATATCTAAAACGTCAAGACAGCCAGGGAGGGCATACCCTGTGCAGAAATGGAAATACCATCAGAAAAGGAAGGAATGAAAAGAAACATTTGAGATAGAAATAGTTGAGAATTTTCCAAAATTAATGACAGTCATCAAAGTGTGGGTAGATGCCCCAGCCCCCACAGGTAGTGTCTATTCCTCCAGCTGTGGGAGTCGTCCAAACAAAGAGAAGATCTTGGGAGAAGCCAGTGGGATAGGAGGAGGACAGAGTGAGAACATCATTCCTGGTGTTTTAAGGAGCTCTGAAGAACAGGGTCCTCTGGTGTCAGGAAACCAAGCGTGAACCGATGGTGTAGAACTTGGTGTCCAGCAGAGTTATACCTCAGAAGTGATACAGGAGTGTGAACTCTCTCAAGGGGCCAGCCAGCAGAGTTATACCTCAGAAATGATACAGGAGTGTGAACTCTCTCAAGGGGCCAGCTTGGTGTCCAGCAGAGTTATACCTTAGAAGTGATACAGGAGTGTGAACTCACTCAAGGGGCCAGCTTGGTGTCCAGCAGAGTTATACCTCAGAAATGATACAGGAGTGTGAACTCTCTCAAGGGGCCAGCTTGGTGTCCAGCAGAGTTATACCTCAGAAGTGATACAGGAGTGTGAACTCTCTCAAGGGGCCAGCAAATTGTAATCTAACCTCCATGTCTGCGCCTTACCTGTGTGTCTACCTGTGTGCACACGAAGTAAATACACCTGAAACTAATCTCTAACAGAATAAGAAGAGTCCGACTGGGAATTTCCCCCCAGGTAGGGTGTAGCCCACCTTGGAGGAAATGCTGAAGGAAATACGATTTGTGCATATTTTCTTCCATTCTGAGTCTTGTCTGTTTGGTTTTCTTAACTGAACATTTTTATTTACTTGAAATTTCCTTCAAAAGCCTGATATCAAAATATCCCATATGCATAGCTTTTCTGCATCTGTCACTTCTGCCTCAGATGTGGTTGCCTCCCAGAATCTCAGACATAGAACATTATTTTGCATTCAGAATAAACTCAGGAGATTGAAATACAGACAGCAGAACCAGTGTCCTTGGGCTTTATGTTTTGTAAGAAGTTATGTGTTCTCCTTGGAGTGTCCTGCCTGGGGTGAGCTGTAATGTGGACCTTCAGACCCTTCAAGTTTATTGGATCAGTGTAGCACTCAGCAGGGCGTTCCCATGGATCACCGTGTTTGTATGATATTCTCCAAGAGTCTTTCAAGTAAAGACTTACCTTTCAGCACACCGGGACCTGGGATGGTTAAAATGCTGCTCCTATGGTTTCTTCAACTTGACATCCTGGATTATCAGTAGTTTGACCCAGGACACTGACATACAAACACACACCCAAGTCACCCTCTGGTTTCAAAATGGCGCCCATGAGCTGGCTTCTGTGTCTGTTTCTGAGCTTGTTACCATGGTGATGAATTGTCTGCCTAGTTTTTTAGTTGGCCTGATTCTCCTGGCTTCGGTCACCTGTGTTTTCCTATTACCGGTTGATCATACTTTGAGCAAAAGTTAAATTTCCATCACTAAGGAGCAGGGAGGCAGAGGGCAAAAGTAGTGATTTAGTAGAATTAGCTACATCAATGCTTTTAATTTCCCGATTATTTCCTTTCAGTGGAAGCTAGCAGGAGCCTCGCCACTTCCCATGGTTCCTAGCCCCTCAGAACTGATAGAGAATGGTTATTCCCTACTGCTGACAACAACTTGTTGTACTTTGTAGAAGCATCACGGGAGAAGTTGACAACAGCATTTGAGACAGGACACTCAACTGCCCGTCCTTTGTTTGAGTGAGTCAACACCGACACTTTGGCTTTACTGTGTATAAGCTGGAACAGAGAGACAGCTGTTTTAAAGTTCCTATCTACAACCTTAAAACAAGCGTTAAATTATGATGTTATAACGAGGGATGCGAGAGGTGAGGCAAGGTCTTCGAGAAAATGAAATGAAAGGTTGATGTTTGGGGATGTGTGCATTCCATACGTTCAAAGTAAGAGGTGCTCCACCAGGTCTTTACCCATGACGAAAGTCAAGCTGTGGAGAATTCTACATCGGCCTTCAGACAGATACTAAGCCGTCCGAGCAGCTGTTGGCAGCCTGGGGAGTGAGCAGCACAGGCGTGGTTGTTGAAGGGTGACTCAGAGGGAACTGAGCAAATAAAAGGTGTCACTTGGGTGCCATGGCGATTTAAGGGAGCTAGTGAACTTTGAACTCAGGAAAAATGTCACTTGCTGAATTATGGCCATTGGTGTCTCACCCTAAGTTTGTCACATCAGACAGCATTCATATTAGTCCAGTTGTAGATGTGACACATCTCCTGCTCTTGTGACTCAAAGTGTACAGAGTGGCGATCCCGTTCTCCACGCCGCGTTAGAGAGTATTCACCTCTCACCTTCTCTTCCACATCATTCATGGAAGGCAGCGATCGTTTCTGCATCTAGGATGACCACGTGACGTCCTCTACACCCAAGGCAGTGACGGCACACTGTTTCTCAGGAGGCAGAGGGGAACGGGGAGAGCTAGTGACCAGGTAGATTTAGAAAAGGGTAGAAACAACAATCACGTCACACTCGCTCACAGCCCGAAGGCTGAGGAGTGAGTGATGCTCTCACTCGAAAACCTGCCTCTTGTGTCCATCCTGCTGTGAGGGTAACTTTCTATGTCTGTGATGTCTCTGTCAAGAAAACATTATGCTGTGTGTATTGGTATGTTTTCAACGTTTGCTGAAATCTGGGGAAATCCAGGCTTTGCCAAAAACCCTTTCTAACACTTTGTGTTTTTGATTTGTTTTTGCTTTTTGAGACAAACTCTCATATACCACAATTTGGCCTCAAATTCACTATGTAGCCAAAGGTGGCCAGGAACTCTTATTTTCCTACCCCTGCCTCCCATGTGCTGGGATTATAGGCGTGTACCACCACGCCTGGCTTCTTGACCATTCTTGTAAGCCATCTACTGGTGTCGGCACTGTGGGGCTTTACTCAGGATTTTCCCCTGGAACTTAGGCACACGTGTGAGCTCTGTTGACCTTGTATTGCCTCACCCAGAGGTCTGTTCCTAAGGCTTTCTGCCTGACAACCACAGGGACTGACTGACTGTGCTCTCTCCACAGAAGAGGAGGGCACTCCCGGTTCTTCCACCCTTGAGTCCATCCCTGGCGGTCCCTGTCTCTCCTGTCTCGTTTATGAACTTTTCTGCTCTGGCTTTGTTCTTCCTATGAGAGACATTCCCAGACCTTCTCTCTTTTACAGTCCTTTACTTTCTTTTGGGAAATAACCAGGTACTAACTCCCTCCAGAGCCTTCCCTACTGTAGAAGAGAAGGCAGTTTGCTTCCCAAGGCCAGCTTGCTTGCCCACTTGGGTTATCCTACCAGCTTCTCAGTGGCTACTGTGCTAAGCCACTCTGCTGTCTCCTCCTCTTGTTCTTCCCCTTCTCTCTCCTCCCTCTCCTCCTCCTCCTTGAGAGACAGAGGCTTACCAGGTAGTCCCTTGGATGACCTCACGTTTCTGGGGATCTTCCTGCCTTAGTCTACAGTGCTGTGACTGCAGGCATTTGTCACCATGCCAGGAGGAAATTTCTTTACTTGAAGATATTATCATTATGTTGTGTGTGTGTGTGTGTGTGTGTGTGTGTGTGTGTGTGTGTGTCTGTCTGTCTGTCTCAGGTCTCCTGAAAGAGAAGAAAGCTCTCTTAAGCACTGGGCCACCTCTTTAGTGATGTCTTACATCTAAGCATGATTTGGTTGGACGGTTGTTTCAGTTACTGTTCATGCTGTCCACTGTGCACGTGCTGCTTGTATGTTTCTATGTCTCTCCTCATCTATGTTTTTGGTTAGCCTAAAGGGCAGATCCCACATCTTTTTGCTAAAGCAGACATCCCACTCATAGGAGAAATCTCAGCAAATGCTTAAGATGCCTGTGTAATGAATACACACTAGTCTGCCGTGAGTAGGGCAGCTGTGTGTTTGCTCACCCATCCCCTGTCCTTGGAAAGTGTTGAGTCAAGGCTGCTGTCATGAGATCTTTGCAGAGCTGATGAGCAAAGCCAGGGCTTCACAGTGCGTGAATCACTGTGTGAGTAAAGGAGATCACATTGCAGCCCTGTTTGATAAGGCTAAATACATGAGAATTAAGCATAATCATAAGGTGGGGATTCAGATGTAGCTCATTGAGAGCTGGGCAGCATGGCAATCCCTCAACACACACACACAACCACAACATACACACATACAGACACAAATGCACACATGTATACACACATACACGTACACATACACACACGCACATACACATACATACACATACACACATATGTACACCATACACACATACATATACATACATATGCATACCATACACACACATACACACTTAGGTACACATGCATGCACACAACACACATGGACACATACACACACATGCATATAAACACTCATACACACGATGCATGCACTCACAAATAATAGAAAGAAAAGTGCTGTGTACACTCCAAGACTTGTGTCTACACAAGAAAATCCCTCTGAGCCTTTGTAAATTTATTCTTCTCTCCTCTACTGACTGCAGCCTTCCCTCCCTCCACTCTACTACCCCACTGCCACCCTCTCCCCCAGATCAATTGCTCCCTTTTCTCTTCAGAAAAGAACAGGCCTCCCAGGGGTAGCAACAGAACTCTGCATAATAAGTTGCAGTGAGTCTAGGCACACACTGTCCCATCAAGGCTGGATGAGGTAATCCAGTATGAGGAAAAGGCTCCTAAGAGCAGGCAAAAGAGTCAGAGACAGCCCCACTCCCACTGTTAGGAGGCCCACACCCCGCTGCACGACCATAATGTGTACACAGAGGATCCTGCCCAGACCCATGCAGGCTCGTGGCTGCCATCTCAGTCACTGAGAGCCCCTATGTGTCCTGCTTAGTTGATTCTGTGGGCCATGTTCTCCTGGTGTCCTTGACCCCTCTGGCTCAGCCAGGCTCCATAGATGAACAGAAATTGGCTTCAGTATTCAGCAGAAGAGATCTGCCACCTTCCGTTCATCTACTAGCATGGATCTGAGAACAGTGCCAGCCTCCCAGAATGAAGAAGAATATTTGCCTCAAAGTAAACAAAGTAAATTTTTAAAGCCCGTTTCCTGAGAGAAGACGGGGTTGTGGGTCATCATCTCTGGGTGGTGAGTTTTATTTCACTGTTACGGTGATAATGACTGAAGGGGAGCTGGAGAGCAGTTTATTTTCACGCCTTTTTTAAGCCCCTGCAGACAAGAACTTAGAAGATTGATAGGTTTTTTTTTTTTTTTTTTAAAATAACGCAATCTGCATTCTTTCAGTTGCTGTGCTCTCTATAAACACATCACCTTGCAAAGCAGAGTGTTGCCAAGAGAGTTGTGTGGGTGTCATGCATACACACGTATGGAACAGAAGAAAAAGATTCTTTAAAATCTACGCAGAGTGGCCATTTCATAAGTACCCACACACACAGCGGGCAACTGCATTTCAAAATAGAATTCTCACCGATTTAGATTGACGCCTACATTATTTAAAGGCACAGACAACTTTGACAAAGCTTATTTTTTTTCTTACTTAATCTTTAAGACTCTAAATCTTAACATTTGCCAAATGGTAATATCAATGAAAAGAAATGTTTTGGTGGTGTTTAAAAATTACTATAAGACTGACTGTGGAAAGTTCATACGCCTGAGGACGGACTGACTAATTCATGAGCGATATTTTGATTTTAAGTTATAAAACATTTACGTTAACAAAGACGAGAATACTCAAAGATAAGAAGAAATAAAGGACAGTGTGGCTGAGGAGACGGCGCAGCAGTGAAGAGAACCGACTACTCTTCTACAGGACATGAGTTTGCTTTTCGCACATACTTGGTGGCTCACAACCATCTGTAATTCCAGTACAAGGGGTTGCTTCGCCCACAGGTACCTCACGCACATGGTAAACATACATGCAGGCAAAATACTGGTTTATATAAAACAAAAATAAATAAATCTTTGAAAAAAAACAAAGACAGTAACTGTCACTGATGTAGAAATGACGTGATATTTTAGTGTAGTTTACTTTAAAACTTAAATTATGTTTATAGTAGAAATTAATGTGGAAACCTGTTTGGATCCGGAGGTAGAGAGGTTAAGATGTTAATATGTCTTCTAAAGATGACGCTATTTGAGAGGTCATTCAAAGGACAATTTTGGTTTTTCCTTCCTTTTAGATTTATCTGTTTTCATTTATGCATACAAATGTATGCACCAAGCCTGTGCCTGGTGCCTGAGGAGGCCAGAATGGGCTTAGAGTATGAGAAGTGCCCAAGAGTGGAGAATCGGAGTTCTAGGTAAAGTTGGTGATGCACCCAAAGAGGCGGAGCTAGGGCAAAGTGAGGAGAAGAAAGTGAGGAGAGTCAGCAGCCTGGGGAAAGTTCTGGAAAGCTTTTGATTCAGCTGTAGGTCTCTCTCTCTCTCTCTCTCTCTCTCTCTCTCTCTCTCTCTCTCTCTCCCCCTCTCTCTCTCCTCCCTCTCTCTCCTTCTGTCTTTCCCTGCTCCCCCCTCCCTTTCCTGCTATGTCGGTATAGTGGTGAGGTGGTGTGTATGTGTGAGTGTATGTGTGTATGAGTGTGTGTGAGTATGTGTGTCTGTGTGTGCACCTGTGTATGCGTGTGTATGTGCGTGCACAAGAGCTTATGTTTGTGTGTGTGAGTGTGTGTGTGCGTGTGTGCATGTGTGTGAGTGTATGTGTGTATGTTTGTGTGTGCATGTGTGTGCATGTGTGAATGTATTTGTGTATGGTTGTATGTGCATGTGTGAGTGTTTATGTATATGTTGGTGCGTGCGCGCACGCGTGTGTGTATGTGTGCATGTTTGTGTGAGCATGTGTGAGTGTGTGTGTGTATGTTTGTGTGTGCATGTGTGAGTGTTTGTGTGTATGTTGGTGTGTGTGTGTGTGTGTGTGTGTGTGTGTGTGTGTGTGTGTGTAGCACTAAGCTTAGATCCCAGGGCCTTCGTTCATGTTCAGCAGATGTTCTATCATAGAATGTCCACTTCCTGCGTGGTAAGAAAATAGTGTGACCACTGTGTCCACTGTCACTCTGCAGTGAAGAGGACTTATGGTTTCTATTGCCTCATTATCCTAAGTACCAACCAGGTTATTGGGTGGGGGGATAGAGGGGTGTGTGATCTTTATTGCTCTACCACTAATTACGCAGGGAATCGGGCACTGGGCACTCCTTCTCACCCTGTTCTTCCCCTCAGTCTCTGCAGAAGATGCAGTTGTCACAACCAAGTAGCCTAGTGAGGTAGTGCGGCTGACAAAATTAACAGACTTGGGATCTGAACCTGTCTCTGCCCGTGAACCCGAGTTCTTTACAGCTCTGTTTCAGTTCCAACATTAATGATTATTGTGACATTACATTACACTAAATTAGAGAGCCAGGTTTAGCCAAGCCCATGACTTATGATAATAAGAAACCATCACCGGATAAAGACTTATTGAATATGTTTTCTACACTCACCTGCCCTGCCCTGTCAGGCACACAAAGGAAATGAGTAATGTCATTAGAATGCTGATTACAAGAAAATTGCCACATAAACACGAGGACTTGAGTTCGAATCCCTATTGTCCACGTAAAAAGACCGGTAACCTACACATGCCTGGAAGTGAAGACGGAAGGATCCCGGGCTCCCTGGCCAGGTAAACCAGCCAAGTAGCTGAGTCAGTGCGTTCCAGTTTCAGTTAGAGACCCTGCCTTTTAAAACTCATACAAGTATTTAGAAGGACAACTGACCCATGGGGCTGCCTCAAACATGCACACACATGAAGCCCTGTGCACACATACATAAACACTCAACATGAAAAACATAAGTTCTTGGGTCTGTAAGGTCAGCAGCTAGGTCTGCATGCTAACCAAGGTCAGCCATTGGGAGAAAGAATCACCTTTTCGTCTCCTCAAAACATAAACTTGAAAGCAACATTTAATGCTTCCCTGATCGATGGTAAGCTTTCATTACATTTACTTCCAGCCTAAGGCTGTAACCACTTTCTGCTGCCTGGCCAAATCTGGTGGTGCGGCATCCAGAAAAGTCGGGCCACTTATCAACCTGCCTGTGTCCTGTCTTCTTTCAGGACTTTGCCTCTCTGATTGACTCTCTCTGATCCTTTACTTATTAGTATTATACAAGCTTCAGGGGCCATTCGATGTGCAGATCTGATGACAGGTTTATTGTCACAGGACAGCCTGAGCCACTATTGACAAAGCTTGCTCTAGACTGTTAATCTGAAGGCAGACAGTTCATTCTGTTTATCGCAGTGCTACATGGTTTATGCGGTTTAATCTCCCAAGACCATGTACATGGCGTTAGCTTGTTAAAAAGAATGTATCGACCAAATGATATTTTGCTGCACTTCAAATGATCCGTGGTTTGAAATTAAGCTTAGGCATTCTGCCTCTTTTTTTTTTCCTTTTTGGTCTTCATGGGCTCTTGGTGTGCTCACCAACTGGCCCTCTCCTCTTCCTTCCCCTCCCACTTCCAACCCAGTGCTACCTAGGATGTGCTTGTAAACAAAGAATGTGAAGCTAACACAATACCTTTCTGCTCAGATAAGAGTTGAGGTAAACCAGGGGTTGGGGATTTAGCTCATCGGTAGAGCACTTGCCTAGCAAGCGCAAGGTCCTGGGTTCGGTCCCCAGCTCCGAAAAAAAAAAAAAAAAAAAAAAAAGAGTTGAGGTAACCCAGGGTTGATAACCCCGTATGAAATGCTTGCACTTCCTAGGCCATGGCTGAGGACCTCAGAGCACTTAGGATTTTAATGAGCTAAAGTGGAAGCACCTGTCATTGCTTGAAAGACTTCACCGTTTTGCTGAAAGGATACATTTAAAACCATCATTTTAAATGCAGTTTAACATGGCGTGCATTCTCTTAGCCAGCTGCAGGGACATGACTGTTCTCTGTGTCTGGTGAACTGAGGAACCTTTAAAAGGAAAAGTTAATGGGCAGAGAAACTGCCGTGCTGTGTCCCCAAAGCTTTCATTTCCCTCCTCTGAGAAATCCTTTGTATGTGGCCTATTTCATCAGAGTCCGTTTAAATGGAAATTCTCAGAGGAAATGGGACGGTCTGTGGAAAGGGTTATGGGACCCTTTGAGAGGTGAATTTATATTATACACGCTATTCTTATGCCTTTTGTCCATCAGCAGTGGGTTCTCTGACTATTTGGTTATTTCATTTTCCCCCTTTGAAATTACAGGCTTCTTTTTTTTTTAATTAAAAAGAGTAAAGTCACTAATTATTGCATTTTATCACAAAATCTAGTGGAGTAGATTTTCTTCCTAAATTTGAATTGGGAAAATCTTCTAGAGGGTTAGATCACAATGAGTATCACCAACCAGTCTCCTGTTTCAGAGAGGAGTGGGGGCTGGAGAGGGCAGCCCCATTTCCACAAGGTTGCAGATGGCTGATGTAAATGCTGCCCTACTTGGTACTGAGACCTCTACATTCTGGCCTGTTGTAGTCTACAGAGAGGGCCAAGGCACTGTTTTTCTTCTCCACTTTCCCTACTTATAAGGGTTGCTGGGTTTCTGGTTAAAATTTCCCAATGAGATTGTCTCAGTTAGGGTTTTGCTGCTGTGAACAGACACCATGACCAAGGCAACTCATATAAGGACAACATTTAATCGGGGCTGGCTTACAGGTTGAGAGGTTCAGTCCATTATCATCAAGGCAGGAACATGGCAGCATCCAGGCAGGCATGGTGCAAGAGGAGCTGAGAGTTCTACATCTTCATCTGAAGGCTGCTAGCAGAATACTGGCTTCCAGGCAACTAGGATGAGGGTCTTAAAGCCCACACCCACAGTGACACACCCACTCCAACAAGGCCACACCCACTCCAACAGGGCCACACCTCCTAATAGTGCCACTCCCTGGGCCAACCATATTCAAACCATGACAGAGATCTTCTCTTGTTGGAGTCGTAAGTTGGGGAATCTGTGGTGAGACTTTCTCCTAGACTCTTCTCTTATGTTCTCGCTGCTGTTAGTACCTTATGTTCTTACTCCCATCAAAATATATGAAGAGAATTTGAACGGTTTTTAAACTGTATTTTAATATATTCGTGTGCATATACATGTGTGGATGTGTGTGCGTGCCTGTGCGTCATGGCCTACAAGGAGAGATCCGGGACCTCTTTCAGAAGGTAGTTTTCTCTTTCTACCATGTAAGATCTAGGGAGTCAAAGTAAGGCAGCCAGCTTTGGCAGCAAGCACTTTACACTGGGCCACGTTGTAGGCCCTGTAGATTGATTTTAGAAGGCGAGGTGTTTTTGAGCATGTGAGAGGGAGACGTGACGAGAGATGTGATTAACCAGGACCAGATCCTGGTAATGGAAAGGGAGTCTGTACTTACACCCTGTAGGGCAGATGATGGTACATCTACCCAGAATTGGCCGTCTAGCCATCGGTTGTTACTGGTCTCCTGTTGTTTGGGATCTGAGGGTCTCAACTGTCAGTTCTGTAGCTTGTCTCATGTGCCTCTCTCTAAAGAGTGCAGAGGAAGAAGTAGGCGTGGTTACTAGTAAAAGTGCACACAGTCATAGCACTTTCTAGAAGGAAGAGAACCGGCCGTAACCAAGCCTGTGCCATTCCAAGTACATGACATGGCGCAGGATGACTTTTGCTCAACAGTTTTGTTCTAGAAAGGTGGGGAAGCCAGCAATCCCCGTGCACCTCAGATTGGCCTATGACACTAGTCGTCTGAGTGCACAAAGGCTAGTTGGCAATGGTCTCAGCCTCTGCGGTTTTTACTAGTGTTAGGACAATGACAGCTACATACCACTGTCACCCACCTTTACTGACACATCACTAACTACTTCCTGCTGACTCACAGCAGAGAGTGTACCAGCATTTTGTCACGCTAACAGCAGAGGATTGATCATAAGTTATTATTAGGGATCTACTTACTTGTAGTTGGAAACATTTCTAACTATCCTTTTTGTTTTTTGTTTTTAATGTGCACATTTCTGTGTCTCTGTGTATGTGCATTTGTGTGTAGGTTCCTATGTAGTTCCCACTGGAGTGGGAGTTACTCCCTGGGAGATGGGTTCTGGGAACTGAACTTGGGGCCTCTGCAATAGCAGCAAACGCTCTTAACCACTCAACCACTTACCCCCCAGTCCCCTTTCTTTTTGGCATATGACAAAAGAAAGGGCCCATGAGACGGTATCGTGAATATATGTCAGATTGGAATTGGTTTTGCGTATCAGATCTTAAGGGTGTTGATGCTCCGAGATGTCAGGCTGGGATGTTTGCTGCTGTTGTACTGATCCTGGGTACGTCTTTTTGTTTTGGAGTTCACTGTGTTTGCTTTTAACATCATTCTCAGCTAAGACACAAAGCTGGTGTTCTCCGTTTTCCTCCAGTCAGTGTCATGACTCTCTTGGTGATGTCTTTTTGAAATGGATACGAATGTGTGGAATCTTTATCCAGAAGGGCCCTTGGGGTCAAGCCTGTGGCAAAGAAGGAAATACTATAGGGTAGAGGAGGCAATTAAACTACCAGGTAGTGGCGGCCACATCTGACCCCTCGTGGATCTACAGAGCGGAGATGGCTCTCTGCCACTGTCCTCATTCAGGAGAAGGGACCATGTTTTCATATTCCATATGACAACCTGTCTGGATAGCTGACAAGCCATCCCTGGGAAGGGAAAGAGGGCATGATGTTGGGAGAGGCTGCTTCAAGCAAGGCTATTAGCCGCAGGCTGTGTGTGTAGGCAGCAAACGGCTTCTGGGGAAATGAATTCTGTCCTGCCTGGGAAGCTTAGAGCCTGTCTGTTTCCACTCCTTCTTTTTCTTTTTGCAAGAACAGTGAAAAAACCTGGCCTTGGGCTGAGCCTCAACTTCTAAGAATGAGGTAACAGAGAGTGGAGTGGACAGGGCCTGGGAGAGGGAAAAAAGTGTGGAGTGGAGCAGGTCATCCAGCCAGCTCAACAGAGGCCTTGATAGCTGCTTTCAAAGTTCTGTCTGCAGAAATGGCGGTTTTGCGTCACATAAAACCTGATAAAACTGGTTGTTCTGTGCAGCAGGATGTTCTGTTCTTTTTGTGAACAAATCCTGTTCTGCCAATAAACCTTATCCTTTCAATTTTCTTCATACATTTCTATTCTTTATATTTTTCTTCTTCCCTACCTTCAGTAATTCATTCTTTTGTCAAATCTTCATTTTTCTTTTTTTTAAATATCAGGTGAGGGTTAGAGCGATGGCTCAGAGGTTAAGAGCACTGGCTGCTCTCGCAGAGGACGCAATACCCAGTTGGCAGCTCGTGGCTGCCTGTTAGTCCGGTTCCAGGGGATCTAACACCCCACACAGACATATATGCACGTAAAACACCAGTGCACATAAAGTAAAAATAAATGGGAGGACTAAAACTCTTCTAAAAGATCAGGTGAATATTAACTAGTTTGCCAAGCATTTCTGTAGGTGCTGAAGCATGCTATTTCATTTTCTCCCAACTATTTATTTTTAAAAGTTTTCCGCACCTCTCTAGTGATTGTTGTCTGACCCTGTGTCAGTTTGACTTTTCCGCCCATGCATGCATGCTTACTTACAATGTATTGCTTTGAAATTGTTGCACATTTGCCTTTCAGGGACAGAACTGGGACTCCTTTCCTCGGGACTCCGTTTCTTAGCATGAGGAGGCGTCTTTTTTTTTTTTTTCTTTTCTTTTCTTTTTTTTTTCGGAGCTGGGGACCGAACCCAGGGCCTTGTGCTTGCTAGGCAAGTGCACTACCACTGAGCTAAATCCCCAACCCCGAGGAGGAGTCTTACTAGTTTTTCTTTTTTTAATCTCATACACATTTAGTCTCTACTCTAAAACGCTTGTCCCACAGGTTCTCTGCCTTCTCCCCTAATATTCTCAGAGACAGGCACCTATGACGCATTACCAAGACAGGGGCAGGCTTTCTTCTTCTGTCTTCTCACCACAGTTAGACTGTGGACACAGCACCTCAAAATGGCTCTTGTCCGATGGATTGTCTCAGCACCAACTTTACATCTCCCGGTCCATCCAAACCTATTCACTTATTTACTCACTTTTATTTTCTGTGCATCCGTATGTATATGTAGGGGATATCTGTGTACATCTCTGTGTGGAAGCCATAGGTAGCCAAGGGTTATGTCCCTCGGTTGGGATTCACTGTATTTTCTGAGGCAGAGTCTCTTACAGCCAAATCTAGCTGACTTGGTTAGGGTGACTTCTGGATCCCCAGGGATGCACCTGTTTTATTGCCTCACACTGGGTTGGTTACAGGTGTGTACTGTCATACCTGGCATTCAAAACGACAAAGAAAAAAGTTTATTTAATTATGTATTTGTTTTTAGGTGTGTGAGTGTTTTGCCCGTGTGCATGTATGTCTGTGCACCACACGCATGCCTGGTGCCCTCAGAGGCCGGAAGAGGGCATTGGATCACCTAGAACTACAGTTGCAGATGCTGATGAACCAGCATCTTGTTGCAGGGAACCAAAATCGGGTCCTCTATAAAAGTAGCCAGTGCTCTTAATTACTGAGACATCTGTCTAGTTCCTGCCTGGCTTTTAAAATGTCAATTTGGGGGTCAAGACTAAGGTCCTCATGCTTGCCTAGCAAGGACTTTATTGACCAAGGCATCTCCCCATCCTGTGTGGCACCAGGGCCATTACGTACAGCAGGGTACAGTAGCTATGTCCTGTTTGGAAAGGAAGGCCAGAAATCCTGTATCCTCTTAGTCCCGTGAGTATTTCCTTCGGAAGCAGTCTGCTTCAGGAGACATGGCACCGATCCGAATGTAGATTTGAACCTTATATGTTCTTATATGTCGTCTCTCATTTGAGTCCTTAAATGGTCCCTCTCTGCCTCCACACCACCACAGCTGACCGAGTTTGCTCTGTGTCCATTGCCTTGGCCACTAGATCTAGCTTTGACTTGGCACCAGATGTTCTTCATCATAAGAGAAGCCACATGCTTACTTTAAAGAAAATACTTTATTCTCATGTGTTTGTGACGGTGGGTTCGTGCATGTGGATGTACTACCTGAGGATCCCAGAAGAGGGCGTCAGATCCCCGGGAGCTGGAGTTACAAGGTGGCTGTGAGCCTCCGGGTTTGGGTGCTGAGAACTGAATCTAGGTCCTCCGCCAAAGCAGGAAGGACTCTCAGCCATTAGTCAAATCTCCAGCCGCCTTGTACATACGTATTTTATTGTACCTGCATTTATTTTTCTGTGTTTCTTGTACAAAGCGTTCTTCGTTAGCTCATCTAACCACCATATTGCTACACCTCCCCCTTGGTTACTCATTGACACCCAGTTCCTTAGACTCTGACTCTTCAGCGTAAAAGCGGCCATAGTAACCACATCTAGCATTAATCTAGCACCCAGACGGCTCTCCATCAATGCCTCCCATTGTGCTTTGGTACTCTGTTACTCTCCACACCTTGGGCAAGCACTTTACCTTCTCAGCAGTGGCTATTTCCTCATTAAAAAGAGGAGGAAGTCTTAGCTAAGGCCGAGAGAGTCCAAAGGAGAGACTTTGTTGAGTATAGCGGAACATCGAAACTGAAGCAGGGTCCCTCCCTCTCGGTGTATGAACCAAAGGTCACTGGACACATCCGTGAGCAGGGAGCGATGCTCTCTCAGTCTTGCCTTGACGGTCACTTGGAAGAGTTTTACCTGAGCAGTGCAGGAGGGTAAGTTGGAGTTTGTGAATGTTTTCTTTGCCAAGGAGGGCTCTCAAAGGTGTAATTATGACAGAAGATGTTTGTAGACCTTAAAAGGTCGTATTATTTTTAGGCCAAGTAGACCCTTTAATGATTTTTTTTTTTAGTCCCCTTTGAGATTCCTAGTGGCTTCTGAACCCGGTAAAATCTTGGGATACCTTAGTGTCCTCGGCCTCTTGCGCCCTCCCTCCCTGTTTCCTTGCTTGGGGATTTAAAGGTCTTTCTTCTTAAGAGTCTGGTGCTTGCTTAGGAGAGTAATCTCCCTGTTTACCTTTTAGCTAAGAAGGGATCCGAGAACTATTAATAGTTTGGAAGCTATAGACATAAAATTGACCTAAAATGAATCTTACAGGCAAAACACTTTGATTATGCTATAAATATTAACTGCTTTGAATTGTCTGAACAGTGTTAGTTGTTCTATGAAAATTTGCTTATTACTCAAATTTTAACCTTCATAGGTTATTGTTGGCTCTGAGCCCACAGAGTGAACACCGCCGACCTTCTATGCAAACATTTTACTTGGGACTGAAACTGTAGTTGGATATGTGTGTTTAACGTTTTTGTTTTTAAAATCTGTGTGTATTAATGGAACTTGTAAATATTTAAATAGTCAATTAGTGGAAGTTGTAAAGGAACAACTATTTTTAAAATAGCTAAGTTTATAATTTTGGTATTTTAGTATTAAATTTGAGTTTTGAGGCAAGCAAGACTATCAGTGTGTACGAGTCTCTATATGCCTTCTATTTTTGAGGTTCTTACTGGATTGTCACGATTAATCTGATTGGAAAGGAAACGTTTGCTTCTTGCTCTGTTACCAGAAGTTAAATACAAAGCTAGGATTGACACTAGGTAAGAACAAAGAGGCGCCCAATAGTCCAACAGAGGGCAAAAGTCAGTGTCTGCCTGACTTACTCTGCTGGAGTGGGGCTGCACATTCTTCAGTTAAGTCATGATGTGTGTATGAGAGTGTGTGTGTGTGTGTGTGTGTATGAGAATGCGAGTGTGTGTGTGGGGTATGTGTGTGTGTATGTGCATGTGGGTATGGTGTGTGTGTATGCGTGTATGCATGTGTGTGGTATGTGTGTATATGTGTTGTGTGTGTGTCTGTGTGTTGTGTGTGTGTGTCTGTGTGTGCATGTATGTGTATGTGTGTGTACATGAGAGTGTGTGTATGTGTGTGTGCGTATGTGTGTGTGTATGGTGTGTGTGTATGTGTGTGGTGTGTGTGGTGTGTGCGTAATGTATATGTATGTGTTTGTGGGGTATGTGTGTGAATGTGTGTGTGTGTATATGAGAGTGTGTGTTGTGTGTATGTGTGTGTTGTGTGTGTGTGCCTGTGTGTGTGTGTGTATGGTGTGTGTGTATATGGTGTGTGTGTGTGTATGGGCATGTGTGTATGGTGTGTGTCTGTGTGTTGTGCGTGTGTCTTCATGTTGTGTGTGTGTGTCTGCGTGTGCATGTATGTGTATATGTGTATGTGTGTATGTGTGTGTCTTATATGTAAATAGTGAGCCTGTGTGTGTGAAGAGGTAAATGTACATATATATGGATGCAAATGGAGGTCAGAGATCCCTGTCCAGTGTCTACTCAGTCTTATCTTTGGGGGTAGCCTATCTCACTGACTCTGAGATACGTGGATTCTTCTAGGCTGGCTGGCCAGTCTGCTACAGAGAACCATCTGTCTGCCTCTTAAGCCCTGGGGTTACGGGTGCACACTGCTGCCTCTGGTTTTTCACAGGGATGTTAGGTGTGAAACTTGGTCTTCAGGCTTGCTTTGGTAAGCCCTTTATCCGCTGAGACATTCCCCCATCGCCTAAGTGATGCTCCAAACATCATTCTTGTGTGTGTGGATTTTCCTGTAAGGTGTCTGTCGTATATAGGCCATGAAGAAGGCTGACAACACAGGCCTTCCTCACTTGACCTTCTAGTAACACATACGGCCTTTAGGAGCAGAAAGAACTGTGAGGTTCATGGAGATATTTATGGTATGACTTATTTTTATCTCGGTTATAAACTTTTGTACAAATTCCAAGGCACAATGTCAGTGTCGTGTGGACTTTAAACTCCACGTATTCTCTGAGAAAGGAATGTAAAACATTTTGTTCTTTGACCCAGACTTCTCCCCACTTGGAGGAGGATGTGTGTGTATACTTTGTACCTGGGATTGTTTAAACACAAGTTTCTGTTTGGCAGCAGCTCAATCTGGAAACCACTTTTTTTTTTCTTTTCAATTTAGCTAATATAAATTGTGGGTTAGAAGAGATAGCCAGACACATGGCTCATGTGTCTAGTCTCCTTTCTCGTTGAGCAGTTCTGAAATGAATTGTATAGATACTGAAGTTTTCCTGTCTCTACTTTGTCTCTCCCCTTGTTACCCCATGTCAGTGTGAAGTTTAGTAAAGGGCTTGGGCCACCTTGGAGTACAGTGACAAGGACTTTACATAATGTGTGCTGAGTTGAATAAAAAGACTATGTGGGGTTATGGTAAAGTCGATAATTAATTGTGAAGTCAAGTCAGACATTGCAGGGTATCTTTTCCTCACAGGTGATGTCCATCTTGGTTTTTTTTGAGACAGGCTCTCTCTCTGGCCTAGGACTCACAGATTCGGCAAGGCTCGCTGGCTAGTGAGTCCCAGGGATCTGCCTGGCTCTGTTTTCTTGGTTCTGGGATCAGAAGCACTCACTGCCGCACTCAGCTCTTGAACAGACATCTGAGGGTTGACATAGGTCCTCATGCTTTGACATGCACTTGACTCACTGAGCCACCATTGTAAACCCCTGTGATCCTTTAGTGAAAATTTCTAATTTAGTTAAATGACTAGATAGTTTCATCATCTCTCAGAAGGTTTAATTTTACTGTTTTTACTCATGTATATGTATATGCTTCTGTGTGTGACTTTGTGCATATGTGCCTGCAGAGGCCAGAGGAGGGCTTAGGGTCTCCTGGAACTGGAGTTGCAGGCAGTTCTGAGTTGGTTGTGGGCGCTGGGGACCAGGCTTTGGTCGTCTGAAGGAGCAGTATGTAATATTGATCACTGAGCCAGATCTTGCTTTCCCCAGTCTCACCCCTTTTTAGAGTTTATTGACATATATTTTTGATGTAGATGTGCACAGTGTGTGTGTGTGTGTGTGTGTGTGTGTGTGTGTGTGTGTGTGTGTGTGTGTGTATGTGTGCAGTCAGAGTAATGGGCTTCCCTTTCATACCTATACTATCTTGCTTTGTTCTCTTGTATATGTTTCAGTTGTTTAATTGAACAAGACCTTAAGGATTGATTGTTGAACTGCATGCATATAGAATCTTGTATTCAGAATGTATTAACTAGATTTAGAAATTTGATTAGACCTACCATGTGGTAGTTTTAATTACAATATTCTAAACTGTCAGAGTGATTTGTAAGCTAATGTAATTCTGTAATTAGTGTTATTTGATTGAAGGGGATGGCATGTGAGTTTCTTACATTTGCTCTCTGTTACATGTCGGCATTAGTCTATGAAGGCTTTGGTTTAAGCATGGCTGTACAGTTTCTTAGTTATTAAAAGTATATTATGGGGTGCTTGGGAAGATGGCTCAGCTGGTGAGGTGCTTGCCTAACAAGCATGAGACTTTGAGTTTGGGTTTCTCCAATCCACGTATAAAACTGGCTGTGGCAGCATGAGCCTACAATCCTGGCACATGATGGGAGGCAGCGACAGGAGGATCTCACAAGCTAGCTTGGCCTACCTGGTGATCTGACATGCCAATGAGAGATCCTGCCTCAAACAATGGGTGGAGCTTACGAGGACCATCAGAGTTGTTCTTTGACCTCTACATGTGTGCTATGTATGCACACTCATACAGGCCTATGCATAGATATACACAGATACATTGTGTCACACTCAAACTGACATACAGGGACACACATGGCACAAATACATTGTGTCACATCTTTAGGTATAGCATTGTGTCACACTCAAACCAAAATGCAGATAGACATACAAGGACACAGATGACACAAATACATTGTGTCACACCTTTAGTTGTAATCCATGAGAACATAAACATTGCTAAAGATTGTATCTAAATAATTTCAAGTCCCAATTACTACTATCCTTGTTTTCATAAAGCAAAACAAAACAAGCCCAAAGCTTTCCCCAGTAACGCCCTTTTAGTTCATATAGTTGACAATTTTGTGGAATTTGCCTGGTCACATAGTATAGTATGCATTGGATTGAGCAGTGATCATAAGCAGTGATCTGCAGTGATCAGCACAAAGCCCAGTGTTGGGGTGGGAAAACTGTCCCACCACTCCGTCTCACCACCCCTAAGACTCAGTGTATGCTCTTCAGTAACTCCAAGCCTGGGTTCCTAGAATCCATCCCCACTTACTTCTGCCTATCCTCAGTTGACCCGGAAGTGCAAGCGCTGACTGCTGTCTTTGGGCTTCCTGATGGCCACTGTGTGAAGGTCATTGACTGCTAGGCTATCTGTCCTTTATGATCATGTGTGTTCTTGGCCTTTATCATATCTCCCACCCCTGCCTCAAAGTCTGTCATTCATAACCATAATTGAGCTCTTTCTTAAGGTCTGCTGACCATCATGGCTGGATTTCTCTTGGTCTTACCTTCCATGATTACGTATAATGTTCTGGGCTCTTGCTTTTTCTTACTGTGCCTTAAGTTGTGTTTATTTTAATATATGCTCATGCATGTTCATGTATGTTCACATGTGCTCTCGTGTGTTGCTCCTTCCACGTTGACTGACTTTCAGCAGCTCAGCTCACTCTCAGTTGCTATGATGGGTTGGTCATAGGTGGTTTGCTCTGGTTTCCTGTGTTGTCTTGCAGTATATAGATAAAATGGAGCACTACTCGGAATGATGCACCTGTGAGTCGCTGCATAGCACACACTTTCCTTCTCTTCCACAGTGGATATTTGAGGACGCATCTAAAGAACAGGGTGGCTCTCTGAGTTATGGACAAAGCAACTGAGGCTGCAGTTAAGGGTTGCCTCAGGGCTTGTTGTATGACCCCTCAGGCCTCTTTCCACAGAGGAATTGAGAAGTCACTTGTGCTCTGTAAGCACTGATATGGCTCTGACTCACAGAACATTTCTATGAATTCATAGTAGGCAGAAATAGTTACACTAGAATGCTGGTATGGGGAAAGAGGGCTTATCCTCACATGACTGGCATTGTGGATTTGTTCCTGTGACAAAATACCAAGAGATACAGCTTAAGGAAGGAAGGCTCCATTTTGTCTCATAGTTCGAGGAGGGTACAGTCTGTCTCAACTAGGCAAGCATGTGGGTGAGAGAGGCTCTGTCTGAGGCAGCAGAAGTTATTGACTTGACCAAGGTCCATAACTCATAAAGGACAGGGCTGGTCCTGAGTCAGGTGTTGCCTGCGCTGAGATGTCAGTGGGCCCTTAGGGTGCTGTGTGGGTTACATATTAATAACTTCTGCATCATCATATTCTGTGCACTGTGTGAGTTATATATTAATCAGTTCTCTGTTACCATACCCCATGCCCTTGGTGGCCTCGCTGACCTCATTAGGTGGAGCAAGAACTGAGACTGGTCCTGATGCCCAGTCTTGAGTTTTCCCAGAGGCTTAGAAGCAAAAAGTCAAAAATATTTTTTTTCAGCGTTTGGAAGTGGTGGTGAATGAAACTCTAAGCAGGAAGAAAGTGTTGGGGTTGTGGAGGTGGCAGAGGGTGGGTTTACAAGCACCACCTGGAGAGTGAGAGGCAAGAGTCTGCAGGAGAGCAGAAAGCCTGACAGAATAACAGTACCCACTGTTATGTAGACCATGGCAGGAGAACCTGAGGGCCCTCACATAAGCTGTCTGTGCTTTAAGTCTGGATTAATATTAGACTCAAAATCAGAGGGGAAAGCAGGAAGATGTGGATGATGTGGGAGAGCCATCCAGGGCTTCATGTCATGTGTCCCACAGACAGTTATGCTCCTAGAAGGTTATGGTGGGGCTGAATGTTTCTGTCATCGAGTCCCAGGATACCCTGGGGCTCATGCTGTGGTGACAGTGGTGTGAGCAAGCCTGGCGTACTGCCAGTCATATGAAAGTACAGGACAGCTAGGTGGGTGGTGCTCTCCCACAATGCTAGCATGGATGAAGCTGAGGCAGGAGGATTGCCAAAGATTCGAGGCCAGCCTGGGCTAAATAGCCAGCCTCTGTCTCAAAAAAAAACAAAAACAAAAACAAAAACAAAAACAAAAACAAAAACAAACAAATAGTACTGTGTAGGTGTTGGGCTACAAAGCAGGACGCTTGTTATTAAATGACCGGTAACTGCACCCTGCATCTGTAGTGTGTACCTCTCAGCTTACTGCGGAGGGCACAGCCTCTCTTTATGTGTGTATAAAAAGTGTGAACAGTAAGGCAGCCTCAGGCAGGTCCTCAGGAGGCAGATAGTCCCATGCCTGTTGCCATCCATCAAGGCATTTAAGGGGACAAGACGTAAGGGACAAAGAGAGTGAAATGATATTGGCGCTTCACCCCTCCCTCAGCGTTTTTAGTAAAGAAGATATTCGTTCAAAAATTACACACACACACACACACACACACACACACACACACACACACACACCACACAGGCAAAGCTCATAGCACATGGCTACAAAGAAACCTTTTTATCAAGCTGTACAATGTGTTCTAGGGTAAACGCTAGGACAAAAGAGTGGGGGAAAAAAAACCTAAAAGGTTTTTGAAATAGGAAGTTACAGAGATTAGTTTATTATTAAAATTTTTATTTTTTTTTTATGGTTGGAGAGATGGCACAACAAAACTAAGAGCTTTCACTGATCTTACCTAGGACCTAGGTTCGGTTCCCGTCCCAGATGACGGGCAACCCTATTGCTCCAGTTCCAGGGTCCTGATGCCCCCCTCTGCTGACCTCCTGGGCACTGTACACATGTGGTTCACATATGTACATGCAGACAGTCACCTATCCAACAAACGAATGAATGAGTGAATGAATGAGTGAATGAAAGAGTGAATGAATGCAGTGCAGCCTAGTATGGTGTTCAGAGGCGTGTGCTACTCTACCTTGGTATATTTCCTCTTCCCTTACTGTCCGTTTCGTTTGACATCTTAAGTAGGTTATTAAACATCAGTTGCTCTCCCAGAGACCCGAGTTTAAGTCCCAGCACCCACACGGCAGCTAACCACACCCTGTAACCCCAATTCTAGGGACCCTCCACTCTCTTCTGTACTCTGTGTGTTCCAGATCCACACACGGTAGACAGATTCGCATGCAGGCCTGCACCCGTGCGTACAAAATAAAATCAATTTAAAAGGGTAAAATAAAGAAAATATTCCAGCTCAGTCAAAAGTAAGGAGATGCATGTTTACTTTTGAAAAGCAGATATTAAAGAAATGTATCGCCTACCCATGAAGTGTAAGAAGGTGGACGAACATTGCTTGTTGCTTAAAAAGGAGAGGCCCTGGTCAGGGAGGAGCTTTCGAAGGGTTGGACTTTTAAGCCAAGCCTCGGGAATTAGGGAGACAGAGCTGAGGTGGGCAGGGCGGAGAGTTCTCAAGGAGACCAGGTATGGCCGAGGAGATACCACAGCGACCTTCATTGTGCCCCTCACGTCACAGGAGTTGCACTTGTGTTTTTTATTGTCTCTGTTGCGAAGGAGTCAACTTCCATCAGGGCTTAGTGAAAGAGCAGGAGTAGGTGGGCATTTTCCGGGGTGTTGGCTGGTGTGACCCTGAATACAGGGGTTGATCAGAAAGTATCGCTCCCCTCCTTGGAAGCCAGACTCGTTCCTTTGCCTGAGATGACAGCTTGAGATACGTGGGGCGCTTGCAGTAACCTCCTTGGCCTTTGTCACTTTTCTAAGTGTCTTGAGCGGAGTTTGACCCGGAGACCCAAGGCTTAGAAAAGGCAGGAAACCAAGTGCAGGGTGATCCGGGCTGCTCTGGATCTACCCCAGGTCGGAACGGAGTCCGTATTACTGCATTGTCAGGAAGAAATGGAGACGGGAGGAGTGCGGCCGGCCACTCTGTTAGTTAACCAGCTGCCAGGGGAGGGGGCTGTCACTAGAACCCATCACCCTGGGCCCCCTGGCTGCACCCTGACAACCAGACAGCCACCAGCAACGGTGAGCAGGGTAAGAGGCACTTACAGCTAAAATGCAGCTCGCAGAAGTGCTTCTCTGTTCAAAAGTAAGCGGGAGGAGCCAAGGTAAGACGTTTCCATCACGTTTGTCAAGGACAAGAGAGTCTGGTGTGTCCCCAATCTGTGCAATGAGATTGATCGTGGCAGCCATGGGAGGGACTGTTTTAAAAGACAGTTGTCACAAAATAGAGGTTAAATGCAGATTGGCAAAATTAAGGAAGAAGAAATGGGGGTTAATTTAGAAGAAAAGGCAAAGCAATTTGAGACAAAAGGAAAGAAAATATATTCTCGGTATTTCTTTTATTCAGTTTATTTATTTGTTTGTTTGTTTGTTTGTTTGTTTTTGAGACAGGCTTGAACTCTCTGTGTGTCCTTCAAGCTGGACTTGAAGTCACAATCCTTCTGACACATCCTTCTGAGTACTGGGATTGCAGGTGTGCAACCACCCATATACGGTGTCACCTTTATCCTTGTGTGTGCGCGCAATAGAAACGTGTTTGTGTGCACACGTGTGTGTATGCATGTGGACCACAGAAAGAGGTCAACCTCTGAGGTAGGGTCTCACTGAACTCGGAGCTCGTCCATTTGGTCAGGCTGCATGGCCAGTGAACTCAGGAACTCCCCTGCCTCTACTCACACACCCCTTAAACTACAGTACAGGCACACCCAGGCACACCCAGCTCTTACCTGGGTGCTGGGGATCTGAACTCACATCCTCACGCTTGAACAGCAAGGATGGAACCGGCTTGACCATCTCCCCGTCTCTGTCACCAGATGCTTAGAGGGTGGTTAACAATCAGTTTGTCGTTATGGAAACAGCATAGGGCTTGCTTTAGTTGCTTTTGCGTTTTAAAATAATACATAGGGTAGAGTGTAGATGCTCCCCGCCGAAATGAAAGAATCGATAAAATTATCTCAAAATTAGTGAACTCTGAGCACCCGAAACAATCTCCCACCCCCACTCCGGAGATACCCCCCAGGGATATTTTCTTCTTCTTTTTTTTCTTTTCTTCTTTTTCGGAGTTGGGGACCGAACCCAGGGCCTTGCGCTTGCTAGGCAAGCGCTCTACCACTGAGCTAAATCCCCAACCCCGGATATTTTCTTAAACTCTAATAATAAACAGGTAGTTGTCGTTGGACTTAACATTTCCAGAGCTGTTCCCCAGATGTTCCACAAGGCCCCTCAGGATCTGTCATTAGGCGTCCCTTCCTCCTTTTCTTTTCTTTGTACCAGTTGCTGTGAGAGGCACACTGAATAAATGTTTGGGACCTGCTCCGGGACTGCCCACATCCACGCCAGTGGGCCCCCTGCGGTGCCAACCTACTTCCTGTAGGATATGCTCTGACAGCTGCTTCTGGGAAGACAGGTCCATAGGATGTTGCAGGTCACAGTGACAGCGTTGCTAACCTGTGTTCCACTTACCTGTCTGCCTTGCTAGCCCGGATGTTCCTGCAGGCAGCACGTCTGCTCTGTATGTCTTCATGCAGGGCACGTCTTGTAGGCCATACATTTCCCCTAAATGAGGTGGTTTTGGGTGCCACATCATAGTAGGTTTTCCTCTGTAAAATAGGCTTTCCCTGCGTAAGCTGCTATTTTCTTTCACGTTCCTAGCAGGATTTAGCTGCTGGGTGTAGTTGAGAATATTAAACAGCCATTTTTTTTTTCTTTTCCAGTAGCTCACTACTGCATCTGTCAGAAGCATATTTCTTCTGTTTCTGGGGACACTGACTTCTTAGGCATTTGAACCCCCAGAGTCCTACTATTCTGGTGAAATTATCTGATAATTCTTACATGTTTATGGTATAATACGTTATTGCTCTCGGGAGCATTTATGGCTTAATAGCGGTTTCCGAGGAACACAAATGTTTTAACTTGAAAGGATGAATTCATTTCCATAAGTACACTTGCATCCCCTGTGCAGCTTGGGTAATTGATATGTTTTAAGGAAGCAGGGTGACACTGTTGGCCCTAGAATCACACCAGGCCTGGTGGCTGCCAAGAGTACTTTACATATTTAGTACCCCCGACTGGGAAGTCGTTTTTTTTTCTCCGCAGTGGATAAATTTGTGCCCATGACATTGCCTGCTCTGCATTCTTCTAAGGTCACCGTGCCGCGGTGTATTTCGGGGCACATGTCATTCTGCCTCACCTCCTCGCAAGTGCTCACTTCTTCGGTACTAGAACACATGACCATATAACGCTTAAGCTAACTCTGGAGAACTGGTTACAGATAGCACGGCTTGTCGGCAGCTGACTTGTGTGTAAGAGGATAGTCTTCTTGCAGAAAGTGAAATTCTAGAGCCCTCAGATGTCTGAACTCTTTCCAGGATGGATTACTCCAGAGGAAACAAACAGCATGGTCCGGTATAACTGCTTGTTATTCGGAAGACGGAAATGTTATGTGTAGTTTTCTTCCCCAAGGGCCCTGTGGAGGACAGGATCCTGCTAGTGTTTTTTAATAAATCCGTGTGGCATTGCCAATATGTGGAGCTCACAAACAAGAGAGGCTGATATCCATCTGGCTAAGCAATGAAACCAGAAGGACTCAATTCCACTGACAGAGAAGTCACACAGGGATGTTTAGACAAATGTATGAAAGAGACACATGGATCTAGATGTGTGTGTATGTATGTCTGTGTGTGTGTTTATGTGTGTGTGTATGTCTGTGTGTGTGTGTTTATGTGTATATATCCGTGTTTATGTGTGTGTATGTCTCTGTGTGTTTATGTGTGTATGTTTATGTGTGTGTGTTTATGTGTGTATGTGTTTATGTATACATGTATGTCTGTATGTGTTTATGTGTGTGTTTATGTGTTTGTGTGTGTGTATGTGTGT
Source organism: Rattus rattus (assembly GCF_011064425.1). Lineage (NCBI taxonomy): Eukaryota > Metazoa > Chordata > Mammalia > Rodentia > Muridae > Rattus > Rattus rattus. Next base: position 11,876,122 of record NC_046159.1, read on the forward strand.
CTGTGTGTGTGTGTGTGTGTGTGTGTGTGTGTGTGTGCGTGTGTGTGTGTGTGCTAGAAGGGGGAACATCCTCTTAACATCTTAGCTATCCTAAAAGGCGAGGCTCATAGACCAGGACAGACCTGGAGACCCAGGGCTTGGCGTTTGCATTTATCTGTCTGTGTTGAAGTCTCTAACTGTGTTCAACCTTGGTGATGGTGGGTGAGGTATTTCTTTACCATGTGCCTCAGCTTCCTGTAAATAGAGATAATGGCACTTGCCTCTTTAGAAGATTTCTGATTACCAACCGTATTGAAACATGCAAAGATTCTATAGCCCCGTTTGGCACACCCGTGGGTTTCATACCTGTTATTGTGGTTTCTACAAATGCTTCTTAAGCATTAGTGTTACACAGTTGATTCAGAGAGGAGAAAACAGATACTTAGAAGATAAAGGCAGATGTTTTGGGGGCCTGAGGAGATAGCTCATTTGGCAAAGAGCTTGCAGGGATCTCAGTCTGATGCCAATTAGCCATGTTAAAACAAGCTGGGCATGGTGTGTGCTTCTAATCCCAGCGCTGGGGAGGTAGGGATAGGTGAGTCCCTGAAGCTTGTTGGCTGGTCTACAGCTCAGACTACTTAATGAACTCCAGGCCTGCTGAAAACCTGCTTTCCCTTCACACAGACGTAAAGACACAGACAGACAGACAGACAGACAGACATGTATGTGTGTGTACACACACACACACACACACACACACACCTACCACAACAAAAAAGTAAATTTTTGGAATCAACTGCATTTTTAATTTTGGTGGTAAAAACTATACGTTTTTTTTCTTTACCATGAGAAATTACGTTATAAAGAGGGAAGCGTGTGAGGGCTGGCCGGGTGCTGTGCTTTCTGTGGTATCCTTGCCATATGCGTTTGGCTGAATGTCTTCACCCTCAGAACCAGGTATTGCCTGTTTACAGAATGCTCTCTGCTTTGAACGCTAGTCTTGGGGAGTTCACGTGTTTTGGGCGGTTTTGTGTTAGGCTCTCTGTTGTCTACTCAGAACTGGACGGGGACGGTGCTGGTGTGCAGATTCTCGTCCAAGAAAAGCACTGGGCGTTCCAGGAAGTGGGTGAGTGAGTCAGCGGACGGCACTTTTCCTCTGAGTCAGTCTTGGACTTGCTGGAAACAGGCTGACTTTCACCCAGAGTTCTGCTTTTCCAAGCGAATGTTCCATCAGGCTTGACCTCGTACCACGCCGACAGCAGGCTTTGTGACTGTGTGCGCTCGCACGGAGTGTGTTAGCGAGTGTGGCCCAGAGAGCTCTTTTTAAAAAAAAGATCTCCACTCAGTCCTGCACCCTTAAACTAGTTTCCCCTCCATAACACTTTTGCTTCAAGGGAGGGTGGGGGACAGGAGATGAATCAGATGCTAGTGTAAAATTTGGAAGAAAATTGGTAAGCAGCATTTATTTTGGCCAACCCCCACACACACACACACACACACACACACACACACACACACACACACACACACACACACACAAATCTTTTGAGTTTCCGCATGCATCTCTTAACATTCTGATAGTGTGGGGATTATTTGTCTAAAGACTACGTGTACCAGTCTAATCACATGGTAGCCTTGTATAGAAGAGGATCATGGAGAGTGGTTCTTTACTGCAACATTAAAAAAAAAAAAACTGCTAACTTCATGCTGTATGATTACTGAGTGAGAAAACTTCATGCTGTATGGTTACTGAGTGAGAAAACGTACGCTCCAAGGTCTGGCTGAGGAGAAGGTTTTATTGTGGATATGAAGGAGAACAGTTAGATGTTCTCACTGTTGACTTCCCTAGGGAAATCTTCAAAGGAGGGACAGAGGCAGGTGGAGAGATAGCGCAGCTGTTAGTAAGCAGTTCCTTCACTTCTGGAAGATCTGAGTTTGGTCCCCAGCACCCACGCTGGGCAGCTCACAGTGGCCTCCAGCTCCAGCTCCAGCTCCAGAAGATACAAAGCTCTCTGGAGCTTGCCGTGTAGACCAGGCTGACCCCGAGCTCAGAGTGATGTGCCTGCCTCTGCCTCCCAAGTGCTGGGTTAAAGGTGCGCACCAGCATGCCCCGCCCTGGTCTCCTAGCACTGTCCCAGGAAAGAGCAATAGGACCAGAGCCACATTTCCCTTCTAAGAGTAAACTGCTGTAGTGTAAGCCATTGTAAGGTCTGCGAAGCACGGGGCCCTGTAGGTCGGGGTGTGTCTGCCTTTTTGTTTATACTAGTAGACTGATAATTTTTCCTTTTCTAGTTTTTTAATCTCAAGCACTTGGGCTTGGGTTAGCTGACAGCATTGGCTTTTCTTTCTGGTGCAGTCACTGTAGGTTTTTCCAGTTTCCTCCCAGGCAGGGACCATGCTGGCTGCTGGCAGCCCTGGGCTTCTCTGAGGTTTCAACAGTCGCTTCTGAGATTAAGCACCATTCTTATAAACCACACCCCCCGTATCTTATAAAAATTCGAATGCTGGTTTGTTTCCTAGAAAAATTTCCACTTTATCATCTTGGAGTAGAATGGCTCAGCCCTTGACTGAGCAGAAAGTTCCCAGCTAAGGGCTTTGAGAAGGGATTCTCAGCTCTGCTAAGGAGGGAAGGTTTTTACAAAACAAAAGACAGAATCTCCAGCAGCCACACCCTTTGTGTTATGGGCAAGATTTGTGGGACCCAAGAGAAGAACGCATCTTTCTGTTTCCCTCCTCACTCCCAAGACAAATGGTCGTACATACACACTTTCTAGACCATGTTTTACGCCACTCTCTACTGGCGGTGACCTGTGCAGGTAAACTTATGAGCTCCAAGCAGACCACTAGGCTAGCCTGTGGCTTTTGCTAAGTCTAAGGAAGTGTAAGGCTGCATGGCACCTTTACAAAGGTACTGTCCCGTTAGATCAGTACTAACTGGAAGTCTGAGTGTATGTGACACATCCAAGAGCAGAGACGGGAACACACTGAAAAACCAGCGATCGTATTGACCTCCTCATCCCACATTCTTTCTAACCCCAGTGCAACCCTACATCACAGGGATGTCTGAAATGTCCCCTGTGAAGAACCAGCAAGCAGGGTTCTGCCAGGATGACACTTGTCACCAGACAGTGAGGAGAGCTGGAGGGGGAGAGGGTATAATGGCAGGGGTGTGTTAGTTCCTCCTGAGCCACGGTGACTGGGATGTCCCACTGAAACTACTCAAGGAAAGGTTTATGTTGGCTCAGAGTTTCAGAAGTTTTCTGTTCACACAGGGAGGGCCTGCAGGAACAATTCAGTGTGGGAGTCTATGGCAGAGACTGTTCACATCAAGGAGGGCCAGACAGCAGAGAGAAAGGCTCGAACCAGAGAGAAAGGCTAGAACCTGGACTAACAGCTTGCAGCTGCATGCCCTTAGGCACCTACTCCTGCCTTCCTGCTAGGCTTCACCTCCTAGCAGTTCCACAGCATGCTTGTGAGCATGTGTGTGCACACGTGCATGCACACACACATGCACATACACATGCACATACATATGTACACACAAATACACACATGCACGCATACATACAAACATGTACATATACACACATATAAATACATATACATTGTACATATACATACAAATATATATGTATATACACGTATAAATACATACATAATACACACATACACATACACAGCACCATCAAATTTGGGAGAAGTGTTAAAAATGTAATTTAGTCTAGTAATTCATGGAAGTAATGTTCAAAGGAGCAGTTTGGGGAACTACGGCTCTGTGGCCATTTTACCTCCTTTAGCTACTGTCACAAACATTTTAAATAACATACATTGTTCAGAATCGTTCATTTGCCCCCGTGCTTTGTCAAACGGGCCACTGGAAAGCCGGCAGTAAAAGCCAAGGCGAGGTCACGATGGCCCTGTGCCCTTTCAGGACTCTTGCTCTTTTGAAATCCCAGGGCCTACGTTCCTCATCCTGAACCACACCTACCTTCATCCGAATTCTCTTTCCAGCGTCCTCAGTGTCCCTTACCCCTGTGACATAAACTTACGTAACCCAGAGCTCTGCTTTACTGATTAGCAGTCAAGCTAGGTCATCAGACCCTTTGTAGGACATCTGTGGAATCTGTGTGTAATAAATGTATCAAACTCTGTTTCATTACTCTATGTGGCAGACTGGTGGGGTTTATTCCACTTCTTGTATTTAGTAGTAACTCTAGGCCGCATGGGGCTTGTTACTAAAAGCCTGATTTCCCTTCTGAGTCCACCAGGGATGTTTCTACTTCATGGTGTTACTGTGATTGTGACTGATGAACACACAAGTGAAGGACCCTCCTCCTCCTCCTCCTCCTCCTCCTCCTCCTCCTCCTCCTCCCCCCCCTCCTCCTCCTCCTCCTCCTCCTCCTCCTCCTCCTCCTCCTTTTCTGTGTTACTTTGGTTTGTGACACTGGCAAAGTTTAGTCCCCTTGGTGTATAGATTTTACAAACTCATTTGGCTGAAAATTGGGAGTTTTCTTACTACCCAGTTCATTTAGCAGAGACCTGGAATTAATTTAGAAGGACTTCTGTTTAGAAAAGTTGGCAACTTGAAATTCTTTGTAAAAAAACGACTTATTGCTTTTTAAGTATATCTTTCATTTTAATTGCATATGTATATGTATGTATCTAGGTTGGTATGTAACACATGTGTATGGGTGCCCACAGAGGTCAGAGAGGGCATCGAATCTCCTGGAGTTGGAGTTACTGATGGTTGTGGTACTGGGAATTAAATTAAGCCCAGGTCCTCTGCAAGCGCAGTCAGTGCTCCCAACTGCTGAGTCTTGTCTCCAGCCCTGATGTCTTAGTCTTAGATTCCTCATTTCATCTATAATCCTATGCATTTCTTTTCAAGTTTTCCATTCTTTGCTTTTTCTCAGTAGCTTAGAGATGGGAATTATAGACATGGAGAGAAAGAAGGACTTGCCTGGAGATACTTCCTGGGTTCCCTCTTCCTGCCGGCCTCCCATAGCCTGTTTACCACAGATCTGCCTGCACCTCACGGACAAAATCCACGGTGTGACCTGGGAGCCTTTCCCTCTCGCTGATCCAAACACTTTCATTTTGCATCTTTTAAAGGACTACAGAGTGTTGCGGTTTTGCTCTGTTAATTCCTGGTGCTCAGGTTTAAGAATGTAATTTCTGGCAAATATTTCTTGAGAGCTTATGAATTGACACTGGCTTCAGGGTGGACGAGCTGCCATGAAAAACAGCCCCGTTTCTGCCTGGGGAGAACAGGAGCTTGATTGTCTCCGGTTTCCTGATTCATCACGCCCAGGCGCTTAAAGCTGGTGCACTCAACGTTAGCATTTCACGTCTTACAGTAGCTGTTTTGTGTGATTTTCCATCTCTGTTTGCCTTCTTCTGGTTCCTTATTTTCAGACAAACACCTGAAATCGTTAACAGTGCTCTTGATCTTAATTTCGCATATGTTTCTTTGACGGCAGAATTTCATTTTTTCGTACACCCGCCGAGAAGCACCAGACACATAACAGATGTATAGGTCCTGAATATGAAATGTGGAGATTCTGAAGTAGCATTATCAGGATTACGGTCTCGGCTTCCTATATTCTTCAAAGAGCATAAACAGGTGTGAGTCGCTATGCATGTATATGCCCTTGTCGAGGGCGGCTTTCATGATGTTTTTCTTCTAAGAGAGTAAAGCCATTTGCATAGTCTGCGTTAGTTTATGTTAGTTTATGTTAGTTTATGCCGCTCTCCTGCCAGATTTTAAGTTTCGCGAAGATAGGAACTGTACTAGCGAACTTTTTCGTAACTGACATAGAACCTAAGAGAATCAATTTATAAGCAAGAAAGGATGTCCTTGGTGTTTAGGTACATGATAAGTTGTCCCTGGTTCCTTTGGACCTGTGGTACCTGCATTAGTTAGGTTTTGCATTGCTGTGACCAAAACAGCTTACGCTTGGAAGGATTTATTTTGGCTTACAGTTTGAAGGTGTTACCATCATGTGAGGATGGGAAGCAGGAGAGCGAGGCAGCTGGTCACGTTGCATCTGCCCTCAGGACGCAGAGAGGAGACCATGCTTGTTCGTAGCTCACTCTCGCCTTCTCATTTAGTCCATGGAATAGTGCCACCTGGGTTCAGGATGGGTCATTCAGCCTCAGATAAGCCTCTCTAGAAATGCCCTCACAAATACAGTGAGAGGCAGGTCTCCCAGGTGATTCTAAATCAAGATCCCCACCAAGGTGATGTAGTCCCCAGTGGTTTCCTGGAAGCATGTGGCAGGAAATGACCATTTCCTTGTGTTTTGTTAGGGTTTCACTGCTGTGAAGGGACACCATGACCGAGGTAACTCTTATAAAGGCAACCATTTCATTGGTGCTGGCTTACAATTTCAGAGGTTCAGTCCATTGTCATCCTGGTAGGAAGCCTGGCAGCCTGCAGGTAGATATGGTGCTGGAAGGGCCAAGAGTTCTACACCTTCATCCAGAGGCAGCCAGGAGGAGGCTTTGGATCACACTGGCCAGCCGTGAGCATATATATACGAGTCCTCAAAGCGCCCCCTCCACAGTGACACATTTTCTCTAACAAGGCCACACCTCCTCCAATAAAGCCACACCTTCTAATAGTGCTATTCCCCATGGGTCACACATTAAACCACCACACCATGCCAACTGGAAGCAGGGGGAGAGAGCAGGTCGCACAATGTCAGGTCATGACCCCAGTGTTCCAGTTTCCTTCTATCGCATCTGCTCTAAAGGTTCTGCTGCCTCCCAATAGCACCGAAGGCCAATGGTGGTGTCTGTACACACTGTCTTTAGGGAACAATCACCTATGTCCACGGCAGGAATCATGGCTGCTTTGTCTCCTACAGAATAAACGTATAGATCTGCCCTAACCTTCATGGTAGGCATTAGTCTTATTAGTCTTATGTTTGCATTTAAGCTGATTTAGTAAAAATCTAATGTTCAGTTCCTCAGGAGCTTTCTACAATGTGAGCGCTCAGCTCCCATGCTGAGTGGTTCTGGTGTGATTGATTCTTCAACTCTGAGCCTGCCATTGTAGTTCACACCAGTAATCAGGGCACTCAGGAGGTTGAGAGAGGAGACTCGTTGAGAGTTCAACACCAGCCTAGTGAGCTCCGGGATAACCTGAGCTACAGAGTGAGACCCTGCCTTCTAAAACAACCACCCCCACCAGCCCACAACAGCACGGGCAGGGGAGAAAGGTCAGTGTTAAGAGCATGTGTTGCTCTTGCAGAGGACCAGAGTTCACTTCCCAGCAACAACCTCAGGCGTCTGTAGAACCCAGAGGGGGACATCTGATGAGTGAATGGGTCAGGGCTTGGGCTGGCTGATGCTGATCGATGCTGGATGAGTATTGAGTCCTGATTTGCAGAGGCCATTTTGAGTTTAACTTTTTTGCTGTTTGCATTGCTTTAGCCACAGTACGTGATTGGCCTTTAATGAAAAGGAAATACTGGTGTTTAATAGAACTTAAAAGCATAACCTAGGGTTAGGTGTCGAATCTTATCCCTCTTATGGGATAACTATTGACATCATAGCCAAGTTATATTTTGAATCTTTGTAAATAACTTTGATAAGCCCCAGGATCACTAAAATGGCAGTAAGAGGTTTTTCTTTAAGTTGGTAAGAATTAAGTGAAACGACACAATGTAAGTGCCTGACCCAGGGGCTGGCAGGCTTAAGTTCTAAACAAATGAGCATTCTTGGGTTCAGTTTCATGATGTGGTCAGCTGGACCTATGTTTACTTCAGGTCATGTGTGTGGATGTTTTCTGCTGTCATGTTAACTCTGAAGTTTGGGGAGCAGCCTTTCTTCCCACAATGAAAGCCGTATTTACTATTGCTTATTAATCAATAGAAATGTTCATGATGTAAAAGACTTTATTCTCTTTTTTCCTTTATTTTTATTGGTGTGTGTGTGTGTGAGAGAGAGAGAGAGAGAGAGAGAGAGAGAGAGAGAGAGGGGAGGAGGGAGGGAGAGGGGGGAGGGACGGGAAGAGGGGAGAGGGAGAGGGAGGGAGGGAGGGGGAGGGGAAGAGGGAGAGGGAGGGGGAGAGGGAGAGGGAGAGGGAGAGGGAGAGGGAGAGGTGGATGTTTGATGCTACATGTGAGGAGTCTTCACCTGGAGTTACAGGTGACTATTACTCATCCCATAAGGGTGCTAGAAACTAAACTGTGGTCTTCTGCAAAAGTAGCAAGCACTCTTAACCACTGAACCATCTCTAGGTCCCTACACAGTTTCATCTATAAACAAAACCATGTGCTTATATACATGTATATAATACATACCCTTCCTATCTCTCAGGACCTTTTCTTCCCCATTAGTCCTCAGAAGCTACACTGTCAGAGAAAAGGACACCCCTTCCTTCAGCAACCATTACCACCCCTTAACTCCTCTGGAAGGGGTGGGGTCTCATGAGCATTTCCTGTATCCATGACGGGAAGTCAGAGGGCCCACCCTTGTGTGGGTACCACAGCTGTTGTGTGCTCATGGCTACGACAGCTGCTCCATATCTGTGTGGCTGCATCTGTCCCACACCCCCATCTCTATCCTCAGCTCGTAGGTTCTTCTGCCCTGTCTTTCCTGTGCTGTGGAGCCCCGCAGGTGGGGTGTGGCGCATTGGTCATTCATAGCAGCACTTCGACTGAACATGAGACTATATCAACCATCACCCTCTGCTCCAAAGGAGCCGCTCAGCCCCAGGCTAAGAGTCGCATTAGCCTGTGGCCGTGCACATAAATATTTAGAAGGCACTTTCAACAATGTGATCAATAAATCCCTAACTTACTGGCCTTAATTAACTTTTTCTTCAACTGCTTTGACTGTGTGAATAAGTAAATGGCCCCCGGAAGATTTTCATAAGACTTTCTCTGGCCATGTGAATCTGAGGTGAATGAGGGCAGTCACCGTGCTCGTTTTGGGTCAACGCATAAAGAATGGGTTCCAAGTTTTAGTCACTCCTGCGAGCCTTACCTAACACAAGCAAGCAAGCAAACCAATGAAACATCTAATAATCGAATGTGTAAATTAGCAATTTTGTACCCAAGGGTGAACTTCGGGCCTCATTTAGGCTCCCGCTTCTTGGGCACGGTTAAAGTGATGGCTTATTTCCTAGAAGACTAACGAGAGCCGAAGCTTCCTCATAAGCCGCCAGCCCTGTTTCACTGGGGTAGTGCCTCACTCTGCCCGCTAGGTATGTCCTGGGGTCTGCGACCGTGCCTGTTGACATAATAACTGAAGCAATTCACCATATGCCAGCACATCAGCTGACTCTGACGGATGTAAATGCCCTTGGTTTTCCTGTTCCTTCCACTCCGGTTGCCATGGTACCTTTATTTTAGTATAAACTTGGACTCATATTTCATAGTCCACCTGTATGGCTCATGTTCACCGTGGAGGTGACTTTCCTCCTGAACTTTCCATGAACTAATAGTTAATGTTTACCAAACTACAGAAAATGGCAGATTAGGGCCATAAAAATGCAGAAACCCAGTATCCAAGGAGGACCCGAGAGACCCGTGGGTTGTTCTAATGAATCTGGGTGGCCAGGAATATCTTTTTTTATGATAAATGAAGAAGTTATCCGGAAAGTTAAATAAAGATACTAGGAGATTAAAAACACCAGAAAGTTTGAGAAGAGCAGGCACTTCTTCCAAGAGCCTTTATTATGCATAGTGGAAATGTTTAGAAAATAAATTGAGGAAATAAAGGAATAACAGAAAGCATCCCATTTCAGGTGGAAAATAAAGGGGAGGTTATTAATGATGCATAGAAAAACCAAGAGTGGAGAGATAACATCAGAGGGCCAGACATCGATTGTCAGAGAGAGTGTCTTTACAGTAGGAATAAAATTCCCAGAGGAAAGCAGACACTGGATTTCCTCTGTCTAACACAACATCTTTCTAACGAATGTTTGGATGCTTCTAATTGTGTCTGACACGATTTCCTTAATTAAGTCTCACAGTTTTGATCTAACTGTGACTTGCCCTTGGTGAAGCTCATTCTCACATTTCCTGAGCCTTACCACTGTTGACTTCCTGTAGCGGAAGTCAGTCTTCAGGGATCACAGTGGAGGGGGGCCTGGCCACCCCTTTGCTCTTCCCAGTCCTCCATGCCTGACTCAGCCTCCAGTCTAGGAAAGGAGGCTCCTCTTCAGACACAGTGCCTAGCCTTTCCCAGCTTCAGGGTGTCACCTTGCATTCTGTCTGCCTGCTTTGGGTACCACCAACCATCCTTGGATGTCTCTCTCTCCTCAGCGTGTACTCTGAGGTCTTCATCTTGCCTGCCTTTGGTTCTGTTGGTTTTGGAGACGGTTTTACTTCCTAGACCCATTTCTTGCTTCGTTCTTCTTGAATTTTGTACTCTGCTCTCTCTGCATTGTGTGTGTGTGTGGTGTGTGTGTGTGTGTGTGTGTGTGTGTGTGTTTCTGTTTCTGTATGTGTCTGTGTGTGTGTGTGTGTCTGAGTGTGTCTATGTGTGTCTGCATGTTTATGGCATGTGTATGGATGCCCACAGAAGCCAGAAAAGAATGTCAGATCTCCTGGAGCTGGAGTTACACACATTGTGAGAAGCCTGCTTTGGGTCTAGAATTGGTTCATCTGGAACAATGGCAATTGCACTTAAAATTATTTTTATTATTTTTAAATATGTATGTGTATGTTTGTGTGTGTGTAAGTGTGTGGGGGAGGGATAAGTGTATGTGATTGCCCATAGAGGACAGAGGCACACAGTATTGGACAACCACCACCCTCCCCTAAGCTGGAGCCACCTGACATTTGTGCTGAATGCTGGGTACCAAATTCGGGTCCTCTAGAAGGGACAGAGACTCAGTTACTGAGCCATTTCTCTGGCCTGAAGCAGACCCCTGTAAGTAACTGTTGAGACATTTCTCTGGCCCCTAAATCCTTTCCTTACGCCCCTCCCGTGCACATTCCTTCATAAGATTAGGATGCTTTAGAGGGCCTGTTGGCAGTTCTTGGCCATCAGTGAGTAGAGGAAACTGCTTTAGATTTGATTTCTCTTCTTGGTAGGAAGAGAACTTGGGCCTTCCCCTGCACCCCCTAGCCAAAGTTAAATAAAGTGATCTTTTTCCTTTCCCTTCTTTTTATCTTTACCATACCAGCCCGCCAGTCCCCCCACTCCTTTCCTCCCTCTTCCTCCCCTTCCCCGTTCTTTTCCCTTCCCTCCCACTTCATTTTAACTACCAGTGTCCTAACCACTGGACTTTGGAGCTCTCATCTGGTTTCTTTTGAACTATGTATTGAGCATTATTTTGTGTATTTGTGTATTCATTGAGGGAACATGAGTGCTGTTGTGTGTGTGTGTGTGTGTGTGTGTGTGTGTGTGTGTGTGTGTGTGTGTGTGTGTGTGTGTGTTGTCCTGACATTCTTGGCTGCCCGTCCACTGTGGCCTCCAGGGGGCTGACAGGCTTGAGGGACAAGTATGTTTACCTGCTGAGACATCTCGTTGGTTCCACACTGATTTCTAACAGCACACTGAAGCACCTTGATTATTGAAGATAAAGAAAAAAAAAACATTTGAAGACATGTATTTTTGTCTTTGTGAGTACAATATCAAGGCACAGAATGATCTGGAAAAGGAGTCCTCAACGTGATTCCTAAGTTTCACATTTTCTGGTAATTGCCTGCTGTGGACTTAGATCGTTAGACATGATGACCTCAGCACACCGTGATATCTGCAGTTCTGCTCTCAGCGTGAGCGTGGCCTGGCACAGCCCCGGTGCCAGCAGCTGCCACTGTGTGCTGTGGAGAAGGGACGGACTGTGTAGCCGCCACCCATTCTCTCAGAATATCCAGCATCTTGGCAGGAAGTCAGGCAGGAAGAGAAGAAACTGAACCATGAAGACTTCCCTTTGGTTTTGCAGCTGGACATCGAATCCATGCTGTGCTCCACCATGGGACGACCTACACTCCCCACCCGGCCACAGCGTCTTCTTATGTGGTATATGGGAAGCGTTTGGGTGATGTGTTCATCTGCATTAGGCTACGCTGTAAAACCTTATTAACGGTCTTAAAAGACAGACTTCCATTGCTTTGGCAAAAGGAGTCTGTGGCTTAGTAATAAGAGTTTTACATTAAAATCACCTAAATACACTTAGGATTTATTTAGGAAAACAGAAAGAGTTGGGAACATCAGCAGCTGAGAGGTGACCAGAGCTCTTTGTAGGCTGTGGTCGTTAGTTAGACTGTGCTGTGCAGTCCGGGTGATGTGACTCATGCCTGTAATCCCAACAGTTGGGGGATTTCTGTAGCACTGAGTTCAGGGTTAGCCTGGGCTATAGACCGAGTTTCAGGTCAAGGTGGGCTTTAGAGGTACAAGAATGTTCCTCGCTTTGTGAACCACTGATCACGACGCGGAGCTGAATAGAAGATACAGGTGACTTACCCGCAGTACAGTGCTTACCACTAATGTCCCTTGCTCTAAGTGTGGGTCTGAACTTGCACGTTGTGACTCATTTAGGGGTCACATCATCCTATATATCAGATATTTATAGGACGATTCATAACAATAGCAAAATTATAGTCATGAAATAGCTATTAAATTGTTTTATGGTTAGGGGTCATCTCAACATGAGGACCTGTGTTGAAGGGTGACAGCATTAAGCGGGTCGAGGACTAATGCTAAGATCAATCATGCTGAAAGAGAAAGATAAAACAAATGTTACCTTTCCTCTGCTGCTAGAGTGCCTCTTGCTGTGCCTCTGACTTGTTCTGTGAGAATCCATTTACACATCAGAGTGGGATATGAATTCAGACGTCAATCTCATTAAGACCTCCTTAGAGCATGAATCACTGCCTTTTCACGCTGCCTGTGTCCATCAGGCCCCGATAGCTCTTCATCTGTTTGCCTTTGTTGAGAGAAAATGTTGAACGGTACAAATGTCGTCGATGTCACAGCCAGGGTAGGAAGTGTCACCTAACAATACAAATGTGCCACATGCGATCCCTGGTGACATTTGATCGGCACTGCTGAGTGGAGCAAGTAGCTGGAGGAGTCTGCAGTAGACCTCATGGCTGGTCAATGAATATTAGCCTTCAAGGTTGAGAACAGGAGGCAGACATTGGGAAAAAGGTGTTGGGGGATGAGTTGTGGGGAGTGGGGTGACGTTCCCCTGTATTTCTCAGTCCTAAGTGCTGGAAAGTGAGTTGTCACAAAGTCTCTGCTTCCTCTTCTCCTGGTTGAAGACGGCCAGTGCCTCCTTAGCAATCTGAACAGTAGAACCTCTCACTCCTGGGAGAGTTGAACTTCTTGGATGAAGCTTCCTCCTTAAAATTCTGCTCGTCCTGTGTGGTGCTTGCTGAGGTCCTTTGTTTAGGGTTGGGTCTTGCCCATGCCCTGGTTCTCCTCTCTGCTCTTTTTGAAAATTGGTATTCCGTTCCTCGTGCAGAACTAAAGTATAGCTCCGTTCCTTTCTGAATCTTTTGAAATAGGTCTTTCACGGGAGAGGAATAATTGGGTTTCCAGTCAATGAATCGGAGCCCTTTTCTTAGTCATTTATTTCCGCTTAATTAATAAAGACACAGAATAAAGGGAGAAACAGGTGGGAATAGAACAATCTCCCACGGGAGAGAATCCTAAGTAATTGGTGAAGGCCCCCCCCCCTTGAGTTGTGGAGTCTTCCTGCAAAGAAGAGAGTAACTTCCTATTGCTCCCTCGTAGAGCCACACAGTGGGAAGGAAGGAAGCCACTTACCAGTGGGAACCCGGGTAAGACCCAAGTCTGTGAGTGATGTGACCATGACAGACCACCAGTCAGTTCTGTTGGTGTGATGAGATGAGGCCAGCATGCCCTATGGTCCTGTGGTTGAGTGAAGCTCTACAGAAAGTCTGAATACAGCATCCTCATAAAGGAGTCAGTCCAGGGTCATGGGAACAGGTTGTCTATGTTGCCATTCGGGATAAGGTGCTTTGCAAATGTAGTCAAGACAAGTCAGACTGTCAGCACGAACCCCAGTGTGATCACTGCTATCCCTAAAAGAAGGAGGAAATTTGGGCACAGAGTGTCCTTTGACAGGGAAAGGCTTCAGACCTGTCGGAGGAAGCTTGGCCTACAGATGCTTCTGTTTCCAGAGAATCGAGAGAAAGAGCCTGTGCTGTCTTAAGGCTGTTTCTGGTAGACCCAAAGTGTCTACTAGAGTCCAAAAGCTAAGGGGAGGGGAGAGAGATCTGTCTACAGGAGCCAGGATATGTAAGGACTAAGCATGATACAACACTGCAGAGCTTATCCTGGAATGGACAGAGACATGGAGTCAGTAACACAGTGAGCAGTTGACCCTGGATAGCCAGCATTTCCCAAGCAGTGTGCTAATGCGACATTAACAAAGTAATGATAACGGAACTCTGTGGATTAGTGTGTTTTATAACTCTCCTGTAAAGCAAAAATTATTTAAATATTTAAGGTTTATTTTATAATCACTGTCTACAGTTTAAGTAGACTTTAATTAAAGTTGTTTTGTTGTTGTTGTTGTTGTTGTTGTTGTTATTGTTTTTGTTTAATGCTGAGGACCAAACCTAGAGCCTTGTGTGGGTTAGGCAAGCCCTCTGACACTAATGCACATGCCGAACTCTTTAAAATACTGTTTTTCACTTGTTTTAAGACAGAGTATTGCTATGATGTCCAGGCTATTCTTGAACTGTCTAGAGCCCAGACAGACCCTTGAGCTCTGTTTCCCTGTATGGCCTGTCCAGGATTCAGCTTTTTAAGTTTTAAAGGCAGCACACGCCTTTAATCTCAGTCCTTGTAGAGACGGTGGGTCTCTGCAGTCCACATAGTGAGTTCCAGGCTCGAAGATAAAGTGAGAACCGAAACAAACTGAAAACCAGACCAACCAACCAACGGAACAAACAAGCAAGCAAACAAAACCCGAAGTCTCTGTAGACATTGTCTCGTGTCTTTTGTTAAAACCGTAAACACTAGTGACAGACCCCCTCCTCAGATCCTCCACAGAGACACACTTTAATCGTATTGCAATCAAGATGCTCCAAGATCCCCTGTCAAATCCAAAGAAGCACTTTCAAATAACAAAGAAGGCCGTGCACTTAGAGAGAAGGCATCTGAATGGATGCTCGCCCGGATAGGATAGGATAGGAGCTGCTGGCATCGTGATGTAGCAAGACTGGGTAGAGGAGATTTTTCAGTCATGACTAGAAACTGACACCCGCTGCAATGGAGAGCGAAGGAGGGGAACTCTGAAATCGCCGTTGTTTCTATCTATGATTCTGACAACTTTCTACTATGAATTTAGCCTGCTGGGTTTCCTCTGACTGTAACCCCGTTTCTCCTTTCTTCAAGTGACATCTCTTTGATGGAAAGGCGCTTCCTTAGTGATGCTTCCTGTATTCGTTCCCCGTCACTCTCCCCTTGGCAATCACAAGTCAAGTTCTAACAACTATGACTTGAGAAAGGTGTTTCATGCATCTACTTAAATCAGCCACTGGGCAGCTGTTGCGAGGGGATTCCCATACCCTCCAGGAGAAGGCAGTGGGTATCCTTAACTGCACTTGCAGGTCCGTAGCGTGATATTGATGGTGAAAATGGAAACACCCGTGGTACCAGTACACTCTGAGCTTCCGTCTGGGTGCTCCCCAGATTCAGCATGTCCCTAAGAGCCAGGAGGAATAACAGCCACATGCTGTTTCCTTTGGGACCAGGGTTCTGTGCCGGCTAAGTTTAGACATCTGAAGCCCCCATGTGGAATGCCACATGACCACAGTGACAAGCGAGCCTACAGTGGTCCAGTGGGACGACTTTCTATATTCGAAATTCAGTTTAGCAAGTTGACATTTTCCTATCCCCTTCTCCGACCACGATGTCCTCTGAATCGGACAGATCGCCCTTTTAAAACAGGACACAAACCACGCATTTATTAGGCTCCTAGGAAGAACCAAACCCTGGAGGAGGGGGGGAGGGGGGAGTTACCACTTTTCATTAAAAACCAGCTGCTGTGGTTTTGAAATGCAAACCAGATCAAAATCAGCACAAGGCCCCGGAGGTTTAATTTATATTCTGAATGAACCAGCCTGCTGTGAAAGAGCACTTCTTCTCTTCCCCCCTCTCTCTTTCTCTCTTTTCTAAAGAAAACTTTTGAAGAAACTTTTGTCTACCTCACTTGATGTTTACAGCAGCCCCATGAGCTGGGAAAAGAAGACTCCCCTCTGTTTATGACAGGCTTAATTGACTTGCCACTTGCTGGAGCCACACAGTGGGAAGTCTTGTGTGGCTAATACCTCACCAGCAGCCCACTCTCTCTCACTCTGATTTGCTATTCCGATTCTGGAAGGCACCAACCAATGTGCTGGCTGGTACTCTGGAGTCTTCTGAGAGGAAACTGGGAGATACTGGGGAATTCATAAACTGTGAATCACCCAGAGCTTGGGAGGGGATATTCCCACCTTGAAAATCAGTAAACACCTCCTTGGTTGGATTACTCCTGTGCCAAGGTTGTATGGGTCAAAAACTGAAGACAGTCGAAATGGAAACAGACACATGGGTATAGTTTTAGAAGCCGACTCACCTAGTATAGGCAGGAATGTTTGTGTGTGTCCATGTGTGCAAGTACATTTATGTGAACCAGAGGGTGTTTGTTTTTGTGCAGGTGGAAGGCACAGGTCAGCCTCAAATGCCATTCCTCAAATACTGTGTACCTTGCCTTTCTGAGAGCCATTTAACCTTTTACCCGGTACTAAGCAAACCACAGGGTTCTGGTTCTTTGTCCTTCCCAGTGCTGGGATTGTAGACATGCACCTTTTGTCCTGCTGTCTCACATGGCTTCACTCGGGCCTCCATGCTTGCTGGGCGAGAACTGTCTGACTTTAGCTCTCTCTGCAGCACACGGTGCCTTCTGTAGGGGAATCCCCCAGCTCTTTAGTTCTTGGGTGAACTCCTCCATTGTCTGGGGCTTGGAACCAAATTAATTGATGAGCAAGTGAAAAACGTTTAAGGTTTTTAAAATCAACTTTTAAGACACCCAAGGTTGCCACAAGAGTGGAGTCAGAAGTGACCCGAGTGTGATGCTTTTATAGGCTTCAGACAGAAGCAGCCCCTGCAACACTGCAGGAGCAGCTGGGCAGGTGTGTGGGGCAGGGCAGTAAATTCCAGTGGTGTCACTGTGAGGGGAGAGCAGCAGCTGGTAGACAGTAACTGTTCCTTCCTGTTTATCTAGGTTCACTGTGGTGCCCTGTGTCGGCCCCTGGTGCTCAAGGCTGTCCCCCAGCATCCTTGGTTAAGGACACCCCTCCCAGAAGGGAGGGCCATTGTGGTTTGCTGCATGTAGGAAAATGTAATCACGCAGTCCCCTGTGGAGCTCACTTCCTCAAAGGGACTCGGCTTGTGAATCTGTGTAACTGTTTGGTGTGTCTTCTCTAATGTTCTCAGTTCCTCTAGGCTAGTTGAAAAACAGTCGGGTAACTAGGATTCACTTTGGTGTTTGGGGGAGCCTATAAATTCTAACCTCTGTTTAGGAGCAAAGTCAAGTGCCAGTCCTTCCTAAAAAGTGTGTGTGTGTGTGTGTGTGTGTGTGTGTGTGTGTGTGTGTGTGTGTGTGTGTGTGGCTTTTCCTTCTACAAAACTCTACTGATCTTTGAGTGGAGGCCATTGAACCGGGACTTAATTACTTAGGTCAGTCTGTAGAAATTAATGATGTCCCTTTAAGACCAGAAGGCTTCTCTGACTTCTTTCTTGCCTTGGATAACTGTTTGATGAACACCTATTGAATGTCAAGTGTCCTCTGAGTTGTTGAAAAACAGTGGTCTCACACAAAAGCCCAGGCCCTTTGAGAACTGAGAGTGGGTGAAGTCGGGAAGTAACTAACGAAAAGATCCAGCTGTTGATGGGACGTGGAAGGTTTGTTTGTACTGTGGGAGTATCTGATAATGTGCTTTTATTTATTCAAGAGGGTCAATAAGAGCTCCACAAGGACATGCTGACTGATTGAACCGAGATGAAAGAATGAGGAAGAATTAGCTAGAAATGACTGAGTCTTGGATACGGTTTCTTTAATGTCCTTTTGATCTGAATCGTTCCCCTCTTATAGGCTCCCATGCTCACCCTAAGCGTGCCTTCACAGGTGCAGCTGTGCTTTATAGTTCTGTATTTATTCAGTAAGGGTCTGTTTTTATCCCCGGATTTGTAACTGAGGCCACATCTCATTTGCTCACCACAGAAGTCCTCGTAACTGTCTTAGTGTCTGCCACCACTCAACGTTCTCTAACTGTCCGCATCTCCCAGCCGGACGCTGGTCTTACAGAAAAGCTAGGTGTATGTGTGTGTGTCCTCCCTCAAGGTTGACTGGAAATAGCAATTAGTTGAAAGGACACAGAAAACAAAGCCAGAAAAACAAAAGGGAGTTCAGGGTGGGTTGGTGACAGAGAAGCCAGGGAAGACTGTGGATCCAGGACCAAGTAGATACACATTAGAATAGCAACGCATCATCTTTCTAGAGAAGAGGGAGTGGGCAACTCTGCTGACATTCTTACCCTTCTCAGAACCGTGTGCATGTGTGTGTGTGTGTTCCCACAAGCATGCGTGTAACAGTATTATTACTTGGAGATCAGAGGTCATCTTTCAGGAGTCCGCTCTCTCCTTCCACCACCAGTTTCAGGGATAGAACTCTGGTCCTCGGGCGTGTACAACAGTGTTTTTTGTTTTTTTCCCTCTACCTTTGTTAAGCCTTCTTTCCCACTCAATTGAGACAAATCTGTTCCACTTTAAAAATGCATTTAAAATCGTCTCTGAAGTTTAATGCTAGGTATTGATTTTGACAGTTACTTTCTCTTGAAAAATAAAAGGAATGTGTAAGTAAATACTGTCTTAAAATATGAATCAAAGTGTGTTAAAGAAACAAATGAAGGAAGGGAGAGAAATAAGGAGAGAGAGCTAGATGCTTGGTAAACCACAGAGCCAGGGCGGCGAGTGATAAGACTTTGGATTGGTCACATTGTATTGGACCTGATCTCATTTCCGTGCTAGGGATTGAACCCATGGCCTCACACAGTCTAGGCACGAGCTCTTCGTGGTTGTCTTTAAAAAGTCTGGTTTTCCTCTGGGTGCTTTTCTGCATTCTATACATTTGTTTTTTATTAAATCGAGTCTACATTACTTTTATGAGGTAATAGGCTAACACCTTACAGAGTCAGTGGGTAATAAAGCAGAATATAGAATTATGCACTTCATGTAGATGGTTTAGGAATTGGTCGTAGGCTTTTCTTCAACTCGCTAAGTTAGCTTACAGTTTGTACACTAGTTTTAAAAGCCATCCGGGTCTTTGTTGATATGCCCATGTATTCCTGTGAGCCTGAGACTTGAAGGCGGGGTCTTTATGTTTGCCTTCCTAGGATAACTCTGGCAGTCAAACCCAGATGTCCTGATTCCTTTATTACCTCTGACCTGTGTGCCTTTCTATTTTTAGAGCAGAGGCGTGAGAGCCGGCATGAATGGTCATACGTCCAACCATTCCAGTGGTTATGGAATCTACCCTTCTCAAATGAAGTAAGTCGGGAAGTGCATGTGTAATTTGGGACAGGGTTTAATGTACTGGCGTTTGCTTGTTTAAGTGAGGTGTTCTTATTACCAAAACACAGACTAGCCTGGGACTTTCTGTGTAGTCAGGTCTAACCTTGATCTTAACAACCCTCCCCTCCCAAGGGATAATGTTTCCACCACGTGTCCAAGCCTAGTTAGTTCTGAACACATTTTTTTTTTTTTATTTAGAGAATACTTTATTAGTTTTTGTAATCAAACCCACGTAGATAAGACCTTACATATTTAATACAGTGCGTTACCTGTACAAATGGAAAAAACTTAAGTTCAACATTTCTAGCCAATATGGCTGTTAATTTCTGTACAGTGCAAACTCAACACAGTAAACGGGGATACTTTTTTCCAAAATTGACAGCACAACTAAAGTTTCCAAAAATTCAAATTATATATCTGTATATATATATTTATATTTATATAAAAAGACCAATAATAGCAGTGTGTTATGCATCAACAGCAGCAACAGCTTTTCCAGGTTCTGCAGTCATCTGAACAAAACTGTAGAGACATCCAGCACACTCCACTAAAAAAAAAAAAAAAAAAAGTAAAAAAACAAAACCCCAGAAAACAGCACAGTTCTGTTACTCTTGTGGTACCTGGCACCATTTTTTTTTTTTAAATTAGCTTCTCAATCATCATCTGGAAAGAAAACATTCTGAGCAACATCATTAAAAAACAGCTCTGATAAAAGCACGGTCACTACTAGTTCATAAAACAGGTACAAGCTATTTTACATTATGATACAGTACTGTCCTACATCTATAATACTAGAGGATACAATTTAAAAGGCATTATTTGAGACTTGATTTACTTTTCAGCAGAGGGCCCAAAGGATGGTGTGACACAGCTAAAGAAACATACTTAGACAGGATTTCCTTTCCAAAGTCCGAAGTCTCCATTTTTAATGAAAATACTACTTAACCCATTTAATTTTCAAAGTCCTAACCCATGTTATTATTATTCTTCAAAAGTCCAGAAAGCACTAGCCCTAAGGGAACTGTCATGGAGCTGGAAGGTATTACAGACTTGGCTTTTTATGTCTTTCTATCTTTGGTCATCAAATATGAATCGTACTTCAGAGCTTTGATGCCTCTGGAACACTCTGTAGTTATCCTTGTATAGAGCTTGAGGGATGGTCATCACCATTTAGTGTACACTATAGCTGTTTGCCATTGTATGCAATAGCACAGAATGAAAACAAGGTGCTCAAGCCTCCTGGTATCCGTTGAAACCATAGGCCTGAGTTGAGTGGCCATTATCTTCTGTGGTGAGAACATGGCTTTCACATATCCGCCATTGTGGCCTGTACTCCACTCAACATTTGTTAGGACCAATAATACTTAGTGTATGTAGGGAAATGCATTTCATTACTAAGTAGGATGTGAGAGATTTCTGTCGTCATCACTTCTCTGGTTATTCCTCTGCCCTGGCCATGACACCTCCAGCGACTGCTCCATCATTCCCTACCCATTCTGGAGTTATTTCCGCGTCTCCTTGTTCTAAGCCTGACCACTGTCTTCCTACTCTTTTGGATTCTCCTTGATTGTCATTGTGGTAGAACACTCTTGTATACCTTGATTTTAAAAAGAATCAATCATCCCTTGATATTAGATGGCGTATTTATTAGTTTTAGTCAGATATTGGTCTGATTGATTCTTTTGATTGCTGGTCTTCTTGACAGTTCCTACCCCCTCCTTCTATCCTCTCTGTTCTTCTACGTTTTGAAGCTTAATGAATATTTACCAATTAAGCTGAAAGAAACCAGAATTTATATCACATAACATCAGCAAGAGACCAGTTATACAATAAGGGCAGATCGGATTTACCAATGATGCTTTATTTAGGTTAACTGTACAGTACTGGTGAGAATAGTATTTTTTCTACTATGTCTGCCATCACCGAGGAGATTCAACAGCATCACACAGAATGTGAGGAAGGGTTTGTATTCTCATTGGGTGGTGGCAAGCATTGGTAAGCAGAGGCCGTGGTGGCAAGCATTGGTAAGCAGAGGCCGTAGTCCTGACTTGCATTGGAGATTGCCTGAGATTGGCACCATGGTCCTCAGTGGCATCAGCTGACTGATATTTCTGTTAGTTCATGACTCCCCTGAGCAGAAGCTTGCTCCTGTTGGCTACTTCCGTTAGTATAAACTCAGTATGTTTTTAAGAAAACAGTTGGTGCTTATGGTGAATCGACATTTCCAGCTCCTGGTTCTCAATTTTGTTGCCTACTGTGGACTTTAACTCATGACCATGAACCCTTTTTTTTTGTTCGTTTACTGTTATTGCAGTGGTTACGGATCTTCCCCACCCTACTCCCAGATGGACAGAGAACACTGCTCCAGGACAAGTGCAAAGGCCCTTTATGGTATGTACGGCTACGTGATGGGTGCTGTCTGTGTCTAACTCCTCGGAGATTTGCTTTGTCAAGGTCACCGTTCAGGTGTATAAGCGGCTGTCGTGTTTGACATGACAGAGCTAGCTAGGTAATGGCAGCTTTAGGATCTTTACAAAACCAGAGCTGTGAGCTCTCGCTCGTTCATATGTCCTGGAGCTGTGGCTAAAATGGGCTGAATGCTTTAAGAAGTTGAGTGCTGGGTGCTGCGGCCTCAAGTGGGATTCCCCCTGTGCCGTCTGCGGTGTGTGTGCTGCTCTTTGTGGCCAGCCCGACTGGTGACTGTGGGCTCACAGGATGTACCTTTTCCGTACAGCTATTGATGCTATTTCAATGTGACAACTTCAATCTTGATAGAATTTCTTTCTGTATTACAAACTTATCAGGCGTTCTCTCTAATTCCTTCCGAGACTTCCTAAATCCCCAGCCCCTCTGTAATTTGTCTTATGTTTGCATAGCTTTTGTCTTTGAGATAGAGTCTCATGTATCCCAGGTGGCTTTGACATCACTATGTAGCGAAGAATAACCTTGAACTACTAATCCTCCTGTCTCCACCTCCTGAGTTCTAACCTTTGCGGTCATAACTACCATGTCCTGTTTATTCTGTGCTCCAGGCTGAAGCCAGAGCTTTGTGCATGAGAGACAAGCACTCCACCAATGGAACGGCACTGTCAGCCCTGCTTACTCTTATTTTTTAATAGCTCAAGTAGGCTACAAGCTACCAAAAACAAAAATGAAGACTCTAAAGGCATGCACACAGGCTCGGGAAGGTTACTGTTTATAGAGGGCTTGTATGGCCTTTCGTTATTGTGGAACAATAAATAATCAAGACAGAAACATAATTAACAGCGAAGACAGTGGCTAGAACTCCTGTGGTCAAGTATAATCCTACCACAGAGTGACTGAAGCTGCTTGTACCTCATTTTGCTCATCGGTACCAGGTTGCTATTTGGAAACAGTTTTATGAGAACTAAATAAATTAGAGTAAACTGTTCCCAAAGTCGTATAGGAGCGGGCAACACTGTAAATGTTTCCTATTATGCTTATTAACATTGCTGCTATGCATTATAGGAAAAATAGCATTTTTTTTTTTTTTAGTATGGAATAGAGTTTATTCATGGGAAGGGGAGTTAAGGAAGTAGTAGGGGCAGAGAGGAAGATAAAGAAAGGCAGAGAGAGGGATAGAGAAAGGGAGAGAGAGAAAAAGAGAGAGAAAGAGAAAGAGAGAGGGAAGGAGGGAGAGGGGGAGAGAGGGGGAGAGAAAGAGAGAAGGGGGAGAGAAAAGAGAGAAAGAGAAGGGAGAGAGAGAGGAGAAGGAGGAGGAGGAAGAGAGGAGGAGGAGGAGGAGGAGGAGGAGGAGGAGGAGGAGGAGGAGGAGGAGGAGGAGGAGGAGGAGGAGGAGGAGGAGGAGGAGGAGGAGAGAGAAAGAGAAAGAGTAAAGGCCAGCCATGAGCAAGTGGAAGGGGGTGATGGGGAGAGAGTGGGGGCAGGAAGGCAAGAGCAAAAGAGGCGCAAGAGAGCAAGAGCAGCATTTTCTAGATTTGGAAATTATTATATATTACTAGATTTATGAGTTTGGTGGTAAGACTTACCAGTCCTAAAGTTTTGTGATTTACTTTGACCTATATTAGTGAGTTGACTTTACAACTCAAATCATACATTCATAAAAATGGATTTAATTCCATATAAAAAATGTGGTTTTCAATGGTTATAATGTCAGTAATGGTGTTTTTAATTTTCTGTGTATTATATTGAGACGTTTTTATTATTAAGTTGGTTCTTTGACAGTTGAGTACACATATATAATGTATTCTGGTTGTTCTACCCCCTTTATCTCCCTCCCAGACATAGCAACATCCTCCACACTCCCTAGATGTCCTTTTCCAAGGCCTGTGTCTTCGGTTGTTTTGTTTTGTTTAACCAGAGCCATTCATGTGACCACTGAACTGGAACTATCCACTGGAGCCTGCTGCGGTCACCAGTTGGATCTGCAGTAGAAGGCAATGACTCCATCTCTCTCCAGATTTGTTGGGAGCTAACAGTTCATTAGTGAGGGCCCCTCCACAGAGCCCCTCCTCCACCCATACTGGACTGTCGACAGGCTTGTTCTTATGCAGACTCAGTGCAGGCATTAGCGTTTGCCGTGAGTCGGTGATTGCAATGGCTCTGTCTTTCACAGGAGATGGCATTTCACAGAGCTTTTCTCTGCCATCCACATCCTAGATTCTTTCCCTTCCCATGGTGTTCCCTGAGCCTTAGAGGATGTGGTGTAAATGTCTTGTTTAAGGCTGAGCACTAGCCCATCCTTCTTCTCAACACGTTGGGCTGCTGTGAGCCTACTCATTGGAAAGAGAGGTTCCTCTGGTTTTTGAGAGTACCATGTGTCTCTGGGTAAAAACCACATTGGAATCTTCTTACCACAGCTGAGTCACTTGTGGCTTGTATATAGAGGGTGCATTCAGCACCTACTTACTTTGTGATAAATATGTGTCCAAAATAGGACCAGTAATGTCTGATCCCTGATTTGAAGAGTCTTGTAGTGTGGAAACTGGCTTGAAGGATGAAATGGTTTTTTGTAAGAATTAAATGATCCCTACAACCTGTCATTTCTAGACTGATACTTATTAAATCCATTGATATGCTGGATCACCACCACCACCACCACCACCACCACGGTCATCATCATTATCTCTATTTCTGTGAATTCCTTGACTCAGTTCAAAGATAAATGTCAGATTTTTTTTTTTTTTTTTTTTTTTTTAACCAGTGTGAATTTTGGTGAGATAGACTAGCAGGAACTATTTCCTAACATATAGACCAAGTTGAACCAAGGGGGATATGAACAACTAGACCACTTAAACATCGTCCCCGAGTCATACACACACGTTTATGTGGAGACAAAGAGAGAGAACACACATTCAGTTGGAAGCCATTTTCTTCAAGAAGAGAAGAGCTCAGGAATGCATGGACTCACTCCTGAATTCTATTAGCTCTTCAAAGACTTCCCATGTGGCCCCCTAAGTGGAAGGAAAAAGAACACTGTCAAGCTCTTTTTATGGAGTCAGTGTTATTCTGATAATAAAATTGGAGGACATAACCAAAGTGGAACTATAAAAAAATTTTCCTTGATGAACATAGACCCAAAATTACTCAATAAAACACTTGCGAAATAGCATTCATCAACAGTATAAATATCATAAGCTATGTTGGTTTCATTTCTGAAATGTAAAGATGTTTCAGCATATGTAAACCAATAATCATAAAACAGCACATACATAGAATTGGGGGAAATACATAATTATCTTGATAGGTCCTGAATAAGCCATTAATAAAATCCACCAGCATCATTCAAGGTAAGGCAAGAGAAAGGAATGAAGGAACACACACAAGAGGAAGATGGCCCTGATGCCTCTAAGGGTAAACTCTTAGAGCAGTAGAATACAAAATCAGTAACTGCTCTATTCATCCGTAATGGATATGCTGAGGAATAAATTGGGGGAAACAATCCCGCTCACAATGTCCTCCGAAATAAAAATAGCCAAGGTCACTAACGCAGACAAGTGAAAGACTTCTACATCGAAAACCTTGAAGTATTGAAGAAAGACATCGAAGAAGACATTAGAAGACATGAAGCCATTCCATGTTCATGGATTGGCAGAATTACTGTTGGGACCATAGCTGGGCATATCTTTGAATTCACCAAAGTCCCCGTCAAGACTCCGATGTCATTCTTCAAAAACATGGAAGAGATGATCCTAAGATTCATATGAGAGCACTGAAGGCTCCAAGCAGACAAAGCAGTCCTGAGGGAAAGAATCCAGCTGGAGATGATGTAATTCTTGGACTCAAATTGTACTATAGAGCCATAGTGACAAAACCAGACATGGCCCAGTGGAATAGGATAAAGGAACCAGAGATAAATGCCACAGAGCTACAGTGACCTGAGTCTCAACAAAGATACCCAAAATATACATTGTACTTAAGTTAGCCTCGTATCAAATGTTGCTGGGAAAACTACATATCCATATATAGAAAGAAAAGTGCAGTAATAAAGGCTAACAAAATATTAATTAAATTTATTACTAAATATAGATATTAACATATAAGGCAGTATAAATATAGTAATCAAATATTAAAGTCAAATAAAATATTCATGGGAATATTTTCAAGTCTGCTTGGATGCCAGGAAGTAGATATAGTGGGATAGCAGTTTTGCTCAGAGGGGTGTAGTTAGCAGGGTTGTGGTCAGCAGGGGTTTCACAGAGGACCTGAGCCTTGAACTGTGCTCTGAAAAGTCCACGGTAGTATTTTTGACCCTGGGGATCCACATAGTGACTGGAGAAAATGGGCTTCTACAGGTGACCTCTGACTGTTACTAATGTCACCATTCCCCCCTTACGGCCACACAAGAGAATTTTTAAAGTTTAATAAACAATGAAGTGGACACTGTTTCAAAATAGCACGTGGCCTTTGATGTCTTTCATTCAACAAAGAAAGGTGACTGTGTCTTGGGTTAGGCTGTGACAAAGCAAGTGACTCAGAAGTTTCAGTAATATGAACGAAGTAGATTCCCTGGGACTGGAAAGGTGGCTCAGGGATCAAGAGCACTTGCTGCTCTTACAGAGGACCTGGGTTCAATCCCCAGGACTCACATTGTGGCTCCTAACCATTCCAGTTCCAAGAGATCCTCCTCTAGGGTCTGCAGGCATGAGGCACACATGTGGAACTCCTAAGGAGATGTAGCACACAAGTCTATTCACACCAGATAGGGAGCCTATGCCAGACCACTGAAGATACCACCAAAGTCCAGCTTGGGGAACCAAGAGTTTTATTGAGGTCACTTACAGGAATACGGGTGAAGGGGTCATTTACAGAAGCAGAAACGACTCAAAGACAGCTGTATCACTAAAGCCCACACCAGCATACTTCACAGCTTACCAAGGTGGGAACCTGGAACATATTACACAGCCGGCAGGTGACTCAACAAGTTGAGAGCGTCCTTTCTCAGTTGATCTAAACCTCTTCCTGGTGGTTCAGCTGGTTTCTGCCTCTTCCAGTCAGTTGTTCTGGTCCCAGAGGCACCTTTGCAGCTCAGCTTTGCTCCCCTGGGAGTGACTCTGAGTCTTTATTGTTTACTTTAACAGGTAGGGGCCTAGCAAATCTGGTTAGTTTCAGGGACTTCCGGAAGTTTTGCAGAGTTGTTACTGATTGAAATTTTGTTGCTGTTGCTAAGAATAAGGCAATGTGAATTGTAGCTTTTTGCTTTATTTGGATAAAGAATTTCTCTACAGCTGCTCATTGTTGTGTTTAATGGTCCAGGCATTGCCTTACTTTTAGAGAAAGAAAATGTGGAAGTTTTCGGTCTCAGCTGAGTGTCTGAATTTTAACCCTTTAAAATGCTGCCATCCAGAGCCAAATAGATAAAAACAAGTGTGAGGACCAACGCCAGCTTATCTGAAGAAGTGCAACTTGTACAAACTAAACGGTTAAATGAAACTGGTTTCTGACCTCAAGGTTGGCTATTGGTTTGTGTAAGAGCATATTAGTTTTGTGCTAAAGTGACCTGCAAAGAAATTTTCTCATTGATTATTGAATCTAATCTGTCTGAATATGTTCGTGTGTTCTGTCCTATGGAACTAAGTCTAATTGAAAAATAATTTAGGGAAACACAACTAGTGTTATTCAAAGAAAATAAAGTTGTTCCTAGTTATAATTTTATTTTGAGATAGAGGAAGAAAGTGAGGCATCAGGGAGGGGAAGAAAGCAGAAAGGGAAAGAGAGGCAGGTGAGCGATGGAGAAACACTGGTTTTTGTAGGAGTTGAGAAATGCAAAACTCCACACCTGGGCTAATTTGTTAATGTAACATTTGTCTGCTCCTTGCATCTGAACATGAATGGCAGCATGAACTCTCAAGGAGCACATGGTAGATGAGGTGGCATTTTCATGGGTTCTGGAGTAGAAGCTTATGTCCCAGGCTCTACGTCCCAGAGTATCTGAGAGCTTTATCCTACTGTTCTGAGAAACCCTAGTCTAGAACAGAGAAATTCTTAAGGTGGGGCCCACAATGTGGCTTTTAAAGCCCATGGTCATAGGCAGCTTCTCCGCTCACGCTGTTCCAAGGCTTTGTAAGGTCCCCAGCTTAGGGTCCAGAGTGCTGCTTACCACTGAACCGAGACGTACATAGAATTCTCCTCAAAAGAGACTCCACAACTGACTTTCAAGTTAAGCCTTTCAAAATTGCCCATGAAAATGCTAATAGTGAACTTTATCTCTTGACTTTATATCACCAGAATTATTTTCTTTCTAAATAATTTTTATGACATGAATATATTTTTAGGGTCCTTCGAAGATACTTTTCTGTGATATACATTTTATTCACTGTGAAGCATGGTAAAGAAAGCAAGTCAGAAATATTAGGGACGATAGCTCAACAACGACAATAACAACAACTACTACTACCTCTCCTCCTCCTCCTCCTCCTCCTCCTCCTCCTCCTCCTCCTCCTCCTCCTCCTCCTCCTCCTCCCCTCCCCTCCTCCTCCTCCTCCTCCCCCTCCTCCTCCTCCTCCCCCTCTTCCTCCTCTCTCAAACCTCATACAGTATTTTGGCCTTTCACCTGTGTTTGTCAACCATTTTATCTGGAAGACCCAGCCAAGCATTCAAACATTCTGGAGCCACCATATCACCTAGTCATCGACTACCATGGCAACTGAAGCCATTTCCTCTGCTATCCACAGGTCAAATCAGAGGAAGATAGACATTTTCC
Organism: Rattus rattus; assembly: GCF_011064425.1. Classification (NCBI taxonomy): domain Eukaryota; kingdom Metazoa; phylum Chordata; class Mammalia; order Rodentia; family Muridae; genus Rattus; species Rattus rattus. The sequence goes on from NC_046159.1 coordinate 11,904,836, forward strand.
TGCTCTGAGGCTGTGCTGGAGAGTTGAGCGAGAAGCCGATGAACCCATGATTTTGAAATAGTGCTCTTGCCACATGTCTTCACTGGGTTATGCACTGTGTCCCATGTGTATCAGAGGGTTTCCCCAAGAGCAACTGTCCATGTATTAGTACCTCACATTGATCCTCAGCCAATAGAGAAGCTCTTTGCTTCACATGTGAGGTGTAGTTATGAGGGAAGGTGTGTGCTTTGGAATGCTGGGGGAAATTGTAGGTGAAGTCAGCTCTTTCTTTTGACCACGTTATTTTGGTAGGAACAGACGGATCGTACTTCTTCAGATCGTCATCCAAACAAAAAAAGAAAGGTAGCCAAGGTTGAACTGTGTGGTGTGTGTGCTTTTATTGAACCATTTTAATGCTGCAAAAGGAAAACCAGAGTAGACCACAACAACGTGAGTGGTGTTAAGAGACTTCCCAAGAGGAGCATGAAGATTTCCGGGGTCAATATAAACTGGAAGATCACTGCTTCCATATTTTTACAAATCAATCGTTTATCAGGTTTTTAAAAATACTAGATTCTAATGTTTGGGGTCCGAATATGTAATTTATACTTTTCTGTTTGGTCTTCCTTCAATTTTTGCAGACTCTTTGAGTGTAGGGGCACCTAAGAGTGGAAAGAGACATGTTTATAGTTTGAAAATGCTGTCTGATAGGAAAGCTAATGCTTACCTATTGTCTATCTGTAGATATACATATATTTTACATGTCAATGTATGTATCATGTCATATAAGACACATCTATGTATCTATATATGTGTGTGTATGTATCTATCCATGTGTATATGGATATGTATATATGACGTATTTCCCACATACACACTCATACTTGTACAACCTAAGACAAACGTTTAGGTTTGCCAAAGCTTTAAGGCTTTAGGGTACTTTACATTTAAATCGTTTAACCCACTATTTTACAGAAAATTCTCCAAGACCCAGACCATTAATAATCTTACCTATATCTAATTCCTCACTTAGGGATAAACTCAAAGCTAGATTTAGAATCACACAGTTCCTTGACCACACACTGGCTCCTTTTCATCTGAGAATTCTGCCTTAGAAGAAATGAAGCAACCCTGAATTTCCAAATCAGTTCCTTGATTGGAAATGAACAAATATCAAAAAAATTGATAATTTTTGAATTTTTTTCTTCTTGCTTTTGCAGCATCTTAAAAAGAAAGGTTCCTTCTGCCCGTTGAGTGATTGATGCAGCTGCTGCCTCATTCCCTGCCTTGTTCTCCCTTCTAGTTTGTCTCTGAAATTCTGAGTCTCTCGTTTGTGTGTTCTCTTGGCATATGACAGTAGTTACACTGTGTGACAACCCTCATGTTTGAATCAGTGTGGAATCTCCTCTAACATCACCCCCTCATTGGATGCTGTGAAAGGAGATGGTCCCCCTGGTGTCTGTCTTAGCAGGGCCATCCCCTTCTCACAACAGAGGACCTATGGCGGGATCTGCCCATGTGTTTTAACCTAAGTGCAGCAGCAGGTGAAATTTACAGGCTTTGTTTTAAAAAATCTTATTTTATAAACAGTAGGTTCCTGCTTAATAAAACCTATACAGTAGATGACCTCTTTTCTCCTAGAACATTTACAGTATAGGAGCTGGAGGGTTGGCTTTGTGGATCAGTGTGTGTATTGTTTTTGTGGACAGTCCAAGTTCAGTTCCCTGCACCCACATCAGACAGCTCACAACTGCTGTACCCCAGCCTGAGAGGATCCAGTTCCTCCTCGGGCTCCTGCACTTATGTGGATGGATTCACACACATACCTGCACACACACACACACACACACACACACACACACACACACACACACATTTAAAAACTCTGTAAAACCTAGGAAATTTATGATCCTGACATTTGGAACCCCGAGGATTTGAGCTGAGTCCAAAGGTTCCTGCGTACTGTTAGTTTCTCTCGTGACCTTGGGCTCCCCTGTGAATAGAGTGTTTTCACAGTGGGGACTTGGCAGCTACCGCATTCTTATGTGAGGTAGACTTGCTTCAGAGGCGCCATGTGACTCCAACATACAAACTCAAGCCTACGAACTAAACAATGGCTTCTCCAAACTTACCTTTCAGAACAAAGGAAGAACTATGCCCGAGACAGCGTCAGCAGTGTGTCGGACGTGTCCCAGTACCGAGTGGAAGTAAGAAGCTTTGCTCTTGCCAGTACTTATTGTGACTCTTAAGGGACATAAAAATGGGGAGTGGACTAAGAACTGTGTTTTGTTTCGTTTACATAGGGTGTGTTTTAAGTTGTACGGGACTTCCTTAAGGTGCTTTCTCTCTTTTGAGATGCTACAGGCAAAGCTATTGTGAGAGTTTTTGTTTCAAAATAAATAGTTGAAATAATAACGTGCTCACTGGCCGTTGTGAGCCCAGTTAGAACAGGAGAAGGGCTTCTGCTTTACACTGACATTAAGCTGTGGTCACCAAGCAGCTCAATTTTACATTTAGTTTTCTCTGGTGTCATCGCTAGCTTTCCTTAAACACCGGTTTCTCTTTTAGTTTGGAAGATATTTGCTCTTAATCGGAATCACAACGACCCCCGTTTTTAGTGGGAAATATGTAAG